>NC_068366.1:74220535-74520535 GCF_020536995.1 Dreissena polymorpha
ACTGTAACCATGTTGAAAAACCAGGCCATTTGCATGTCTGTGATAAAATAATACAGCTAGATTTCTGCTTCATTTAAAAAAAGTTGTAATATGTTTTTATATGTATTCAGTCTGATATGTTAGACGGGTAATGTTATTAATTATACAATCTAGTCCATTTTAAATCTAGTCTATACTACACTAACATGGTGTTCAAGCATTTAGTAAATTGTTCAATCTTCTGTAGTCCATTTTAAGTAAATCCTCAGGTAACAAAAAAATCCTTATACAGGGGTCAGGAAGGGGAAACAAACATTTTATTTATGAAAAAAAAACATCTTTAAGATTGTACATAAAGTATTATTATGTTATCATTTCCCATAAAAACAAATATTTACCTCTAAACTAGTTATGTAAATCCTTTCTTTTTTTTTTGAGACAAATATTCAATCCATACATCAAATTAATGGTAGCCAGACATAGAATCTATGAAGGCAATATAAATAATAATGTATTCATTTACAGCTAATAGGGGTTTTATTCAACATAAAAAAAATAATTACTGATTATTACCAACATTATACCCACTTATAACAAATTATGTATGTCTCTATGTTATTATTTTAGTACTATTAAAACATACATAAATAATTGTAATCCTGAAATTTAAAAATATTTATAATTATATCTGTGTTTTATAACAAATTTCCAATTTATACATGCACATGTAGCCAGACATACACTGTAGTATCTATGAAGGTTATAGTGATAATTATTAATTTAATTACAGCTAATAGGCCTGTTATTCAACATAATAATTTTAATAAGTTATCATTACTGGAAATATACTCACTTATAACAAATTACTTCTGTCTTTATGTTATCATTTTAGTATGAAAAGAACATACTTAAATAATTAAAAAAAATACATGTAATAATAATGATAATAATGATAATAATACATTTATTAAATGTTATAAGTATTCTTATAATTACTATTATTATTATTATTAGATAGCAAAACATTCGGCTACTGCATTGTTTTTCCTGCACGCCAATCTTGCTGTCCTATTCATCAGTGGTGAATATACTGTAAAATCTTTTGTATTTGTCGCCATGAAATTTTGTGGATTTTCATAAGTAACAAAATAGCAATAACAAACACATTTGAGCCCTGCTCTGTGAAAATGGGGTTTAATGCATGTGCATTAAGTGTTGTCCCCCATTAGCCTGTGCAGTCCACACAGGCTAATCAGGAACAACACTTTCCGCTTTTATTGTATTTTTCGTTTAATGAAAGTCTCTTCTAAGCAAAAATCCAGTTAAAGCGGAAAGTGTCTTACCTGGTTAGCCTGTGTGGACTGCAAGGGCTAATCTAGGACAACACTTTACGCACATGCATTTAACACCACTTTTCACAGCCGGCAACTCATTTGTCTTCTTATGATTTGGGCGGGAAAAAACAAACAAACAAAAAACACAAGACCTGCATTTGTGAAACACAATACCCCCTACTGCACTTTGAAGCCACACAGCAGCTATATCCCAATTGAAAACATAATGACAAAGTTATGGTCCTTTGATATTTGACACGGGCCATGGGCCTTTTTGGGAAAGCATTTTGAACAAGAGATGTGTTCGTCAAAAACACAATGCCCCCTATTGCGCCGCTTTGAATTTTTTTTTTTTTACCTTTTAGGATGACCTTGACCTTGAACTTCCACCACTCAAAATGTGCAGCTTCATGAGAACGCCGCTTTGAAAACAAACAAAAAATTACCTTTGACCTTGAAGGATGACCTTGACCTTGAAGGATGACCTTAATCTTGAACTTCCACCACTCAAAATGTGCAGCTTCATAACGCCGCTTTGATTTATTTTTTTTTTATTACCTTTGACCTTGAAGGATGACCTTGACCTTGAACTTCCACCACTCAAAATGTGCAGCTTCATGAGATACACATGCATACCAAATATCAAATTGCTATCTTCAATATTGAAAAAGTTATGGCCAATGTTAAAGTTTTCGGACGGACAGACGCCATATATTTGACATTTGACCTTGAAGGATGACCTTCACCCTTAACCACTCAAAATGTTAAGTTCCATGAGGTACACAAGCATGCCAAATATCAAGTTTCTATCTTCAATAATGCAAAAGTTATGGCCAACATTAAAGTTTTTTTTCTATGTCCAAGGCCCAAAGATTTGCAAAAAATCAATGGACCAGAATGAAACTCACACTTCATCTTTAAGTCATGTAGGTAACCTCAGTCACACACAAAATATCACGTCAATATCTGAAAAAAAGTCTGGCAAATGAAATGCCGGATGGGGACATAAAAACAACTAATTATTTGTTGGGATCCCACATTTGTGGATCCTTCAACCCACATAATTAATGAAAATTCATTCCCTATAAATTATTATGATTTTACAGTAAGTGCTGCTAGGAAGAGAGCAGCTAAAACACAAAATTTGATATCAGTTATTGCAGTCTAATATGTTTTAATAACATGATTTTTAAGTTATTAACAAAATTACTAAACAGTGCAGTTATTAGAGAGTTTCTAAAATCATCAGATATTTGCTATAACACACGGTCACTGACTTGCAAGTTATTTTACTCAAAAGGTAACTAGTTTCAGTCTTCATTTCAAAGCAGGTTGTCTTTTTCCCTTATGTCTGGTTGAAAAATAAACAATTTAACAAGTGTTCCGCAGTCGGAGACATATGCCCCCCACCAAACGTGGCCTTGACAGTAACCTTTGACCTAGTGACCAGAAAATCAATAGGGGTCATCTGCCAGTCATAATCAATGTACCTATGAAGTTTCATGATCCTAGGCCTAAGCGTTCTGTGTTAACTTCTTGAGATATCATCCGACCGACGGACAGACCGACATGTGCAAAACAATATTCCGCCTCTTTTTCGAAGGGGGGCATAAAAAAACAAACATGTATGTACACCATGTCCATCTTGGGTTATCTTCTTGTCATAACATCACCAGTTTTACAAATCTGGTTATAGAGTTTACAATTGCACAATGTCCAATTCTGAAAGGAGGGAATTTATGGCTACCTACCCACCTAGCAAGGATTTTAGAATCTCCATACACCTAGCAAGGAATTGAAGGTCAGCTACACACCTAGCTTGAAATAAAGGACCATCTACGCACCTATAATGAAGCATTTGGGAGTTGCTTATGTTCTAAATAGGAATTCAGGGGGGGGGGGCATGTTACAACCTGGCAAGGAATTCAGTGCCCACTATCCACCTTGCAGAATATTCTGGAGTGTATACCTACCTAGCAAGGACTTCAGGGGTCTCTACTCACTAACCAAGGATTTCAGAAAATCGACCCATTTTGAAAGGGATTCAGGGGCCTTTACCCACCTAGAGATGAATTCTGTTTCCGCAAGCCTTGAATATCCTGCTTCATGTGCGAGCTCTCCTCTTCCAATGTGGTCAGTTTGGACTTAAGGTCTCGAATCGTGGCCTCATTCTTGTACCTACGCTCAGTTAAATCCTGAAAATCACCATGCAGTCATTTAGAATGCACACACATGACCAGTAATAATTTAAAAAGGTATTCTATATAAGACCAGAAAAGGTAGGTCTCAAACTAGTTTAGAAGAACTGATTCAGACCCACAAAGCTGTGCTATGCTTTTCATTGACCTTTGAAATGCAGTTTCATCAGTGTTTATTTTTACCATTTCGCTTACAAGTACTATACAATTTAGAATTAAAGAATTGTTTTTTTCACACTATACACTTAAGAGACTTTTCTAACCGAACACCCACTTGGAGAATTCTCTAATGCCACACTTTTCAAATTTGAATATCTTAATTACAAGTAATTATTTGGATTTAAAATTGTTATCGTGATCATTTCTCTACGTTCTGTGCAAGCTAGCAGTAAAATAATTTATCCGTGATGATCGACACTCAGCACAAGGGGCATGCAGCCTGCAACATGCTACCAGTCAATGCGGAGTTGCCCTCCTAAATATTCATACGAAAAATATTGTTTTTACAATTATTGTTAGTTTCCCTGTTGACCCCACCCAGAATAATTCAATTGCAATAAAATTAAGAACTATATCGGGTTTCACCATTTTCATATGCAAAAAGATTAAACCATACCTAGCCAATGTGCTAAAGTGTCCCCAAACAGGTAAGATATCATTTAAACAAATGTTTTGACGAGTTTTCATCATGATTGGGCAAAAAGTCTAACTTGAAGAGTAAGGTATCACAATCACAATATAAGGAAACTGAACTGCCTTATCGCAATGTTTTTCAGCAGAAGACCTGAACCATTTTAAACTCAGCCAAGATATCATAACTGCAAACATTCTTAGCAAGTTTTATGGTGATTGGAGAAAACAGCATATTTCTAAGCAGACTAAAACCATTTTTGAATGCAGCTAAAATACATCTACAAGCAGATGCTGCATTCAATTAAATGCTAATATTCCCTGTGGCAACCTTGTCAGTATTGATTAAGAGACCTGTTTGAAAACTGAAGTAAAGTTTATCTTTCAACTAAAAAAGGAGAGGTGGAGGGGCAAGTCCAAAGGGGAAAAAAGCGTTGCTTTTTAGGAAAAGGTGAAAATAAAAAATTCACACTTGTATATATTAGGATATTTATTATATGAATACACATGTATGTATGAATGTAATATTCACAGCTGAATGCCTCTGTCATTTTTGTCAAATATATCCATGATCTTTTAACATCTGTTTCAGACAGTTCAGAATAAATACATGTAGACTTAAAAACAAGAGATGTTTTTGTCAGAAACACAATGCCTCCTATTGCGCCGCTTTGAAGCCATATATTTGACCTTTTACCTTGAAGGATGACCTTGACCTTTCACCACTCAAAATGTGCAGCTCCAGGAGATACACATGCATGCCAAATATCAAGTTGCTATCTTCAATAATGCAAAAGCTATTGCAAAACTTTAACCAAGGTTGTTTTGGGACACACACAATGAATGAAGGAATGAATGAATGAATGACAGACAGACAGGCCAAAAACAATATGCCCCTGATCTTTCGATCGGGCATAAAAAGCACTGAAGTATAACAACAAAATCACGTCAATGTAAAGGTCACATTGAAGTCAGAGTATTGAGAGTACCAAAGCTTTTTAGTAAGCAGTGTTGATGTTAAGCAAACAGTCAAATCGTGTTGCCATAGAAATTTGACCTTCTAAAAAAGTCCCAAAGTAGGGCAATGTCAAGGTCAAACAAGGTAAGGTGATGTGGGTGTTAATTTTGTTCAAATACAACTTCCATGCAAGTATCAAAGCTTCGTAGGAAGCATTATTGATGTTTACAAAATGCTTTATTTTGGATTTACCACGTATATATGGATGGACAGAAAAACAAGTCTGTATGTAAACTGGTACCTTATTGACATTCTCCACTTCATACAGGCGTGCCTCAAGCTGCTGCACACTCTTGCTGTGGTTCTGCTCAAGCTCTCGCCTCTCCAGTTCCTGCTTCTGCTGGCTGCTGGACTGCATCTGACAAGGGTAAACACTGCATCTGACAAGGGTAAACACTGCATCTGACAATGGTAAACACTGCATCTGACAATGGTAAACACTGCATCTGACAATGGTAAACACTGCATCTGACAAGGGTAAACACTGCATCTGACAAGGATAAACACTGCATCTGACAAGGATAATCACTGCATCTGACAAGGGTAAACACTGCATCTGACAAGGGTAAACACTGCATCTCACAAGGGTAAACACTACATCTGACAAGGGTAAACACTGCATCTGGCAAGGGTAAACACTACATCTGACAAGGGTAAACACTACATCTGACAAGGGTAAACACTACATCTGACAAGGGTAAACACTGCATCTGACAAGGGTAAACACTGCATCTGACAAGGGTAAACACTGCATCTGACAAGGGTAAACACTGCATCTGACAAGGTTAAACACTGCATCTGACAAGGGAAAACACTGCATCTGACAAGGGTAAACACTGCATCTGACAAGGGAAAACACTGCATCTGACAAGGGTTAACACTGCATCTGACAAGGGTAAACACTGCATCTGACAAGGGTAAACACTGCATCTGACAAGGGTAAACACTGCATCTGACAAGGGTAAACACTGCATCTGACAAGGGAAAACACTGCATCTGACAAGGGTAAACACTGCATCTGACAAGGGTAAACACTGCATCTGACAAGGGTAAACACTGCATCTGACAAGGTTAAACACTGCATCTGACAAGGGAAAACACTGCATCTGACAAGGGTAAACACTGCATCTGACAAGGGAAAACACTGCATCTGACAAGGGTTAACACTGCATCTGACAAGGGTAAACACTGCATCTGACAAGGGTAAACACTGCATCTGACAAGGGTAAACACTGCATCTGACAAGGGTAAACAACCAAAGCTTATACATTAAAATCGTGCTCTGATAAACCAGAGCTATATGCATGTACCTGAAGTGTCCCATATTAGCCTGTGAAGCCTGACACTTTCTGCTTTTACAGTATTTTTGTTAAAAGGAAGTATATTCTTAACAAAAATCCAGTTTATGCAGAGAGTGTCGTCTCTGATTAGCCTGTGCAGACAAAGGCTTATCTGGAACGCCTTATTACACACATGCATTAAGCCCCATTCTACCATACCAAGGCTCATCAGTCATGATGGCAAGCTTAAGTAATAGCTAATAACTGTACTGCATACAACTGGTTAGCAATCACTGCTTAAACATTATTTACCTTAGTTTTCATATTTTGATAAGTATTAACATCTAATACAATGAAATCTAGGAAATCTTGGCATTCACACTGAGAAAATACTGGCATTAAAACACTAGAAAACCTTGGTAAAAAAGGAAATCTTGATATTCAAAACAAGCAAATCTTGACATTCAAAACAGAAAATCTAACATTCAAAACAAAAATATCTTGACATTCAAAACAATAAATGTTTGACATTAAAAAGAAGGAAAGCTTGGCATTCAAAACAAGGAAAGTTTGGCTTCAAAACAAGTAATTTTTGCGATTAAACAAGGAAATCCATTTAAAAGCAGAGGAATTTCACCCCTCTCATAACTGCCTTTACAGTAACAATGAAGCAAGACTGTAACATTTCCTGACCCAGAGCTAAGATTAAACAAATCATTACATTTATATGATATCAGAACCATCACAGGGAAGATGTGACTAAACTCTGTTGCAGCATTGACAGTTACATCAATATTTAAACCCCTACTTGAAAGATGCGTTCTTTCTCGGTGGCTAGTTCCTGTTTGTGTCGAGCCATCTGGTCATTCAGTTTGGCTGTCCATTCTGCCTTCAAGTTGTCCAGCTCAATAGTTTTAGAATTCAGCAGCTGTAAAAGACGCATACATCCACAGTAATTTAAGACCCCAACAAAATATCAGAAGCTGTAAAAGACGCATACAATCACACTAAGTAAAGTCAACAATAAAAAATCAAAAGTGTGATTTAGGGAAATACCTCAGGGGTGGAAAATACCCTAATCCCCATTAGTGAATTCACCAAATATATTTGTTAAAGGACAACAGACAAGGTTTTAAAAAGCTGAAACATTCCAATTTTATGGGAGATTATATGCATGGACAGCCCATTTACAAGATGATATGAACAATTGACAAATGCAGATGAAAAAGACAAATATATTTACATAATTCATCTACTGCCATCAACTGTCATCAACAAACGATTGCGATCGCGATCGAATGGGAAATTGATGCGTGTAAATAATAACACACCTCACAGTAAAGGCTATTTAAAAAGGTTAGATTCAACAACTTAAAAACAAACGTCGATTGTCCAGCCCTGTCACACTTTGGAAATCTTGATCTTGAAAGCCGAAGAATCCTTTTGTCCCCTTCTCGTGACGAGCGTTGCAGCCAAACGCTACACACTGCATCATCGTACAAATAGGTAAATCCTAAATGCCACGTTACAAATCCAAAGACCTATAAAATGTTATCTATAGGTCTTTGACAAATCTAATGGAAATCAACACAGTCTAGATTGAAAATTGTTTTAATGCTTGTAATTGACAAACACAATTCCTTATACTTTGAAGTTTTGCGGGAAAATTGCAAGCTTCAGTGCGTAAATAACAATTAATAAAGGTCGTTCTGGGTCATGAGCAGTTGTCTCACGACTACGTCATCAGGGAAAATGGTGGCGGAAAGTGCCGAACGCATAACGGAAATTACCGATCATCAAAATCATCGTTTTTTAGCACTATATCGTTTTTTTGTTTTTGTTTTTATTTCAATGTTATTATATTATATTCATTTATAAAATGTGCTTTTAAGTCTCAACTTGTCTGTTCTCCTTTAAGGACCACAAAGTTAAGACCTGTTAGCAAAGCAATCTTAAAATAAAAAGGAGGAAATTAGCTAAAAGGAAAAATCACACACATGAAAATGATTTTCTCAAGTCATCAGGGCTACATGGCTTTAGCAGGACAATCTGTTAAACATCACACAGATGAAGTTACAATAAAACAAGGGACAAAATTGTCACAAAACCAGGTTTTCATTGTGAAAAAAAAATCTGATAAAGGGAGAAAACTCAAACTGAACTTTTGAAATGAACAAAATTAACCCCCTTTGTAAGTTTGTTTAAAAAAAAAATCTATTTTTAGTCGTGGCGACCTTGACATTGGAGATATTGACGTGATTCTTTCGTGCGACACACCGTCCCATGATGGTGAACAAATGTGCCAAATGATTTTAAAATCTCACAATGAATGACATAGTTATGGCCAGGACAAGCTCATTTATGGCCATTTTTGACCTTTGAACTCAAAGTGTGACCTTGACCTTGGAGATATCGAAGTAATTATTTCGCGCGACACACCGTCCAATGATGGTGAACAAATGTGCCAAATGATTTTAAAATCTGACAATGAACGACATAGTTATGGCCCAGACAAGCTTGTTCCGCCCGCCCGCCAGCCAGCCAGCCAGCCCGCCCGCCCGCATTCGCCAATCTAATTACCAGTTTTTTCCTTCGGAAAACCTTGTTAAAAATAATATGCTAAGTCATGTTTAAGTTGTCCAGCCAATGTTTTTTGGGGGGTTAACATTTAGCCCCGTTCCCAATATAATTATGTTTACCAAATTACTGTCTTTTTTAAATTTCAACATTTAGTTCAATGACACATAGACTAGTCTTAGAAGCAACCCTATTTTTTTTATTGATTTCACTGATAAGGGTCATACTTCCTGTGTGTTTTTTAATCGATGATTCAGGTCTGCATCTGTGTGTTCCAGCCTCTGTTGCAGTAAACTGTTGGTCTCCTGGAATGAGATTGCGCAACTTCAAAAAATATGTTTATTGAAAGCCAGAAGGGCCTATCAGTATATGTGCAAGAAAGACAGATGCTAGCATGAACAAACAAGGGAGGCAACTCGTGATGTCACAAATCGGCAGTAACCAAAAAGTGGTTCTTTATTATCTCGCTTAACATGGGTCTAAATTACGTTTTAAAGCTCTTTTCTGATTGGATTAAACAGTCTGAAATCATACAATCAAGAAAGTAGAGACATTTATCTTGCATAACATTCAATGCCATGCTCTATGCAAGCTATTTAGAAAATAAAAATCGTAAACCAAAAAGTTCGGAATGTTTTTATTCGCGGTTATAGACGGTGTTACTTGCTGAAATCAATAAAATATTGCTTTGAAATCATTTATGTATTGGTATTGAACAAGAAAGTGGTCGAATATAAGTGGAAAACATAAGTATTGTGATTAAAACTTGTGTCTGCTACAATTTTACGAGTGGTTACGGAAATTACCGATCGTACAGATGTATTGACAAACAAAGGCCAAACGACCAAATAGCTTTCATATTTCAAGTTTATCAGCCTTGAAAGCATCACTTTTTTCAAATAAGAAGCAAAATCATACATTTATCAACCAGTTATAGTCAATAACACCAAAATCTTTGGGTACATCCATTTTGTTTTTCAGAAACCACGACACGTATTCTTTTCGGAAACCGACGATCGGTCATTTCCGGAACATCTCGGTAAATTTCAGCAGACAAGTTTTCGTCAAAAAATTCTTATGTTTTCCGCAAATATTCTACCACTTTCTTGTTGTATACCAATACATAAATGATTTGAAAGTAATATAACATTGATTTTGGTCAGGAACACTTTATATAACTTCTAGAAAAGACATCTCAAATTTAGCGCATAAACCATTGAAAAATCATACTTCAGTTTATCCTTCTTATGATTGTTTTATCAGTTACTTTAGCTTCAGCCACCCACTTATTTTTGAAATTATGACACACATATGTTTAAACTTGAGTTATTATATATTTTTAGTTATTTTTATTGAGAACTTTTATCTTATAACACATTTTTGGTACAAAAATGTTAATTGTATATATATAGTTAGAAAAAAATACATAGGTAAAGATTTACCTAAACTTGCTACACATGTAAAATAAAATGCCAATAATTACAACAAAAATCACTTTTAAATAGTATGTTTTGTTTATTAGTCTTAAACAATATTAATGTTTTCCTTTCAAACTTATAAAACACAATACATTAAATATTGTCCTATAAAAATGATGACATAACAGATTGTTAGGAAGATATAAACAGAACGTAAACAGTATGTTTATTGAAATTAAAAACAACTAAAACATCTTTTTGTATTAATTTTCTGATCAAAAGTGGTATTTCTAGTTAGTATAGGAGATATTTTATCAAGAAAAAGCATTAGAATTTGGATTGTTTTGAAGAAAAGTGTGCATTTCATCCAGTATTGCCATGGAACCAGTTTTGGGTTAGAAATTCAATAACATTATTTTAAAGTTCATTACCCCTTGTTGCTAAAAAATTCATAAAAAATAGAATTTTCAAAGTAATCCATTAAAACAAAAAGAAAATGCTTTCTAATACCTTAAATATTATTCCTGCAGGCAATTGACATCAATTATTTATGTTTAAAAAAATCATTGGGTCATGCTACAGATGCGCCTATCTGCCTCTCATAGAGATGAACTATCTGGTGCTTTTGATTACATACATCTAAATTCTTTGCACTTAATATCAGCAGTAAACAAATTCATAACAAGCAAATTCGTTGAATCAATAACCCCTGTCAAATAAAATGTGATTATGGATGTGTTGAATCAATAACCCCTGCCTAGTAATAAAATGTGATTATGGATGTGTGCTTATCTATTGGTATACAGTGCAGTCCTTTAACAAAATAATTAAGTGTATGGTTGTTTTTTTAAGCATTGTGATTCTCCTCATTGATATCTATAAACCCATGAAGTTTCATGTTGAAATATTGTACTGTATCTAAGATATGGCCCTGAAAAGTTTCATCATACAAAAATTTTTTTTCCTTATTGATATCTATATACCCATGACGTTTCATGTTGAAATCTTGTATGGTATATGCGATATAGCCCTGAAAAAATACATCATACAAAAAAGGGGCAATAACTCTTATTTAAGAAAGTGTAGGGTTATTGTGCATTACACTTTGTAACAGATGGACGGAAGGACTGACGGACAATGCTAATTCTATATCCCTCCGCCTTCGGCCTAGGATAATAAAGTTGCAATGTGCAGATGCACAAGTTTAAGGATGTTAATCAGCAATCAAATTGAATGGTCATGAAACAACATTCAAATTTTTAGTTCTATCAATAGGCCTCAACTTGAAGTATAAATCAGAAGTTTAGTTGTCTTTAAATAATATTTTACTTCATGGTAATTTATTATACAGAAAAAATCCACAATCTGATATTAACTGGACTCTTAGAAAATAAAGTTTTAAAAATAACTAAAAAGTGAGGAAGATATCATTAATATTAAAGAAGATACAATGTAAACAAGAGCATTTTCACCAACAAAACAACAGTCCACTACCAGCTCAATGATGGCAGAATAAGAACAGGATCACTAAACATTTCACTAATCTAGCTGCAGATTTAATTTTTCAATTATTTCTGTAACCATAGCAACCATAATTGTCGTCCAGTGAAAACAACTGAAATGGTGAGCATATATTTACAGTGTAGCCCTCTAAGGCCATAACAAGTTTCATCAACTAGCTCAAGTGCTTTTTGAGCGATTGCAGGATCCACATTTTTGGGATGGAAAGATGACAGACAGACAGACAGATGGACGGACCAGAGGTTAACCTATAGAACAATTTGATTACACCTGTAGGGGCCTAACAAACACTCGCATCTAACCTTAAACTGTTTGAGGCAGTCGGCCAGGTATTTTTTCACATCTGCGTCCGAGCCAGGCACAAACTTCAAAGACAGGTGGTTAAGGTGCTTGAAAGGGTTGGTCTCCACGATATTCAGTGTCGCAGTACAGCGGTCCCCTGTGAAACTCCCTTGACTCACGATGTGTAACACAAACCTGAGATTGACAAATGAAAACTACAGTCAGTTTAAAGTCATTTCTTCCCCAGCTTACACTGCCATTTGTCACCATGGACCATGGCTTCTTAAAGGCACATTGGGCTGAAGAAAAGTGAATGTGGTTTCTTTTTCCCCATAAAATAAAGTATGAACAATCAATTCGACAAGATGTCATAAAACAGTTTCATTTGTAGTACCAAGACACAATGTTAAGATGGTAAAATGTTCTGATTATCTTATTCGTTTACCACTGTTATCAAAGAAACACAGCAAAACAAAAGCCACACCCTTACAGAGGCTTTTTCTGTTTTTCAAGAAGGGCAAGTCTAAAAGCATTTCTCTGTTAATGCTGATAATGGCTAGCTCATGTTCTTATTTATATAGGGGCGGGCTTGTAACATTTTTGTTTTCAAGCAATAGTGATATTCAAGATTTGATGACATCATGTTTATTGGTAGGTGGCCTTGCAAGCACAAGTAACACTACATACTAGTCACAAACGTTCAATACACATACCATGTATAAGCCAACATACATATGTTGATGGTACAGCTATTGACAAGAGCACCGCATAACGGGTGCCAATGCTCGGCTGCGGTAGCAATTTTGAATAAATGAAAGCTTGTCAGAATAATTTTTTTTTAGAGGTCAGTGACCTTGACCTTTGACCTAGTGACCCAAAATGGGTGTGGCGTGTAGAACTGATCAAGTTGCATCTACATATGAAGTTTCAAAGTTGTAGGTGGAAGCACTTCAATTTAAGAGCCAATGTAAAGGTTTTAGCACGACGACGGCGGACGAGCTGGCTTTGACAATACCTCGGGTTTTCTCTGAAAACAGCCGAGCTAATAATTAACTGCTGTTCAGTAACGCATTTCTTCTTTCAAAAGCATAATACAATAACATAGAAATACTCCTGATCACCTTTTTTTCCCCCGGAAGCTCATGATTACTGTGGAACCATTATTAATCGTCAGGCATTAATTTTCATAAATTTCGTCAGTCGACCGATCGGCGAATTTAAGATCCTAACGAACAATCATGCTCTATGTTTGAACAAAAACAAACACTAAGTTGAACAATATTTTAAAACTTTACCGTAGACATGAGGCATTTAATTCCAACATAATCCATGCACACATTCACTGCTGTTCCGTAATCAAGATTAATCCGGTTTTGACACAAAGTGATGTAGATTACACAAGGTACTTAAATGACACGTTACACTTCTTTAAACGCGTGTGCAGTAAAGCTGTATCGAATGCGTTGACTTCGTTTATGTAGAATGGTAATGAATTAGCGCTAATTGTTTATAACTTTATTACCCATTAGGTACATTGTGTTTTTCAGGGATGTTGCATATTAGCCACCACGCAGCAAATGCCGATGAAAGACAATAAACCAAATGAAAAGATGACGATGTGTGATCAACATGCGTATTTATCACAAATTAATAAAGAATATTTTAATTACTGTTTGTTGTTTGATTGTTTGCGTTTAACCACACTTATTACTATTTTATATGTATCAATTTATTTATTTTTAAATTATTGACATTATTGATTTATATACCGGTAGTTTACTTTTTTAAGAACAAACACACACATAGAGTTTATAATTTTAATGTTGATATCAGAATAAAAAAGCATTTTATTTGAAAAAAAAACACTTAACAATCTGATAATATTCTAATAATAGAATAAGACTTATTGGCAATTGGCTTCGTTGTTACAAACACTCGTTAACGGTTATTCGATCCCACTTGTCCGCTAATCATAACAATGAACGTGTGAATGGCATACATTAAGACGGTCCATTACTATCCCTTGATAACAAAAGACTAGTTAATTGGCATGTGACAAACAGGCCCCACCTCCTGCAGTGATTCTCAAGTGTGTTCCCGCATTCGTACCACGATTTTTCGCAACTGCGATTGATCGCGAATATGTATTACACACATATCGGATATTGACTGACGCATTTTTTTTAAATTCAAATTCAGAAATCGGCGAATTTAAGTGCTGACGAAATCGTCATTTTTATGAAAATGACGAAATTTTGTGCTGTCGAAAATAAATGGTTTCACAGTATATTAAATGTTTTTGTAGTAGCAGGTGTAAAGTACTTAATGGGTATATACATTTCTCAAAGGTAAGTATGTTGTGCATATTAAAAAATTAAATTCATTTTCAATATTCCTTAAGATATTTGTCAGACTTTTCTCTGCAAAACAGCAAATTTGTATTACTAGAATGTAACATTTTGTATTTAAAATTTCATTTATCTTCTTCTTAACCAGTACTGTAAGTTCGACCTTTGCAAACACAGTACAGTCTACTCTCGTTATCTCGACATCAAATATCTTGATTTTCTCGATATGTCGAAGTAAGCTCAATGTCCCTACTTTTTTCCTTCTTTATCTATATTAACAAATATCGCATATCCTGATTTTCGTTATGTCGAATAATTCGAAATCTCAATACTTAAAAATTTGTCCAGAGTCCTGATTTTACATGTATTTACTGTGGTTTATCTCAAAGTGCAAATAACTGTCCCAGTGTCGGCAATGGTGAGAATTGTTTTCTTAGATAACTGACCGTCCCGCTTCGCCCGGCTACTCCCGATACTGTGCCGTAGATAATTGATCCGTTAATTGCATCAATGACTACACGTATGTAATGTCGTTAGCCATTAACACTTGAGTAAGGCCTGTCACTTTGACTGCAATTAACTGCAATTAATACACAGCCTGCCGAAAGGCCGAAAGACTAATTGTTTTACAAACAACATTCCAAAATACATCGAGTTATATTTTTGCGTACATAAACCGTCGCAAATATGCAGAATGTTGTTCTATCCTTGAACTCCAAAGGTCATTATCATGGCTAACTTAAAGTCTAATCGATTGAACTTTGCATTTCAAACTACAAAATGTACATGTACAGTTCAGTATCCCGGAACGTGATTTACGCATGTTCAGATGGAAACCCCTGGTCTTGATTGGACGTCAATTGCATCATAACTTTAAATAGCAACATTACCGGATGTTTGCTCGACAGTTTAAAAAAATGAAAATCACATGTGTTCATGTAATTCTGTAACACTTAAAACGTCATTTTAAGCATTTAAAATTTAAAATTGCAAATTTAATCGTGCCTCGTAAAAACGGGTATCTATCAGGTAATAGATAGGGTAGTAGAGAGTATTATGCCACACAGTGACGGCTTTAGTTAGACCACTTAGCAGGTATTTAGATGTTAAAAACAAGCTAAATTTTCGTCTCATGTTTTCTTTGAAAACGCCTAATCAGATATCTCGAACTCTCGATATCTCGATATTTTTTCTTGTTCCCGCCGACTTCGAGATAACGAGAGTAGATAGTATTTTAATTATACAATACTCTCTATCGAAATAATGTTTTTTTTACTAATTTCCCAATTTGAGTTAAAATTGTCATGGATGTGTTTTTCACAACCCAAATCCCTGGCTAAATTTCCTTAATGGTAAATGAAACATTGCTAGATACGGATCCAATTCCAGCAGTCATTTCATACCATATGTTATCAAATGAGTTCAGGAATTTAATAAGTAAGCAAACCTCTGGCAATGTATCTTGAAACTGTTCTTTCACAGAATATACATGTACCGGTACGTAAGAAAACCTACTTTGGAACCTCTTTTTGTTCTTCCTTGAGGCACATCTCCAGAAGGTCTATAAACTTTTGTGGGAAAGCTCCGAAATCAACCAGCAGCCCCTGTTGCATCTTCAAACTGAAATAACAGCAACAAGGTGTGAATATTGCTGCATGTTGTTGTTTTTAAATGGACTGATCAATGAGATTTGAAAACCATTCAGATAAAAAGAACTTTATTTTGAGGGAAACGTCTTACAAGTACAAATAGTCATACAGTAATTGTTGACGATTTACATGAGTAGGTTTGGTAATGAAACTGACTGCGACTTATCAGTTACAAAATATGTTTAACAAAAACAGATTTCATAATGGCTGTATGTATCATTTATTTCAAGTCAACTAGGTCAACTCTGAACTAAAACAAAAACAGCAACTTTCAATTTTCCAACTTGTCACAATGCATACAATGACCAGTAAAATGTGGTCACAATTACTGTACTGAACAGTTGAAAAAGTTTTTGTTTATTCAGGCTAAAATGATTTATTATTAACAAAAGGAACATCATTTTCCTCATAAATGTTTCAAACTTTGCATAAATTTATTACCAAGATTATATGTTTACACATAAATAAATGAATGCTTAAGCTGTCAGTCTATTTTTAAAAAATAGGTCTTGCAAAAACAATTCATGGTTGATTTTAAGTGAAGCAAAGCTATGTCTTGTAAAGAGCAACATGGACAATCTTCATGAAAACACATTCTTATGATTAACCCTTTCCCACTCTGACAGAAGCAAAATGAAAATGGCTATGTGCAAACAGCATAAAACCAGAACAGCCTGTTTGCTGCTCAACAGAATATAAGGGTTGGAAATGAAGCCTCTAAACGTTAATCTAGTAAGAAAGGTCTTTAATTAAATTAAACTTTCTAAGAGACTACAAATGTGTGAAAAAATATACCTAAGTGGTAAAGGATTTAATGTACCTTTGAAAGTCTTCCTCCCCTAGCCTCAGTGTGTACAGGAAGAACAAATCTTTTTCATCTGTCAGCCTCACAACCAATTCCTTAAAGAAATAAGGTACCGGTAAGTATAAATGCAGGATCACTGGTATGGTTAAACGTTTTGGTTGCCATACAACTAGAACTTTTATTAGATGAATCCCCCAAGAGGTAATAAGGCAAGTGACATAAGAGCAATTTATATGCTAAAAACTTACCTTGAACAGTGATTTCAATTAAAGCAAAATCTTTTTTATGCAAGCATTTTTTTTCAATTTCTCACTTTTGATTCCTTTATATGATCTGCCTTGACTCATTTTGATGCAAATGCTTCTATGAAGCAAACTCCAAAATATATAGATTACCGGTACTTCATACAAACTGGATTTAACATAGTACTTCACTGAAGTGTAGGCATAGCAACATTTGCAGAGCATTTTACAAATATGCAGAAAAACAAAATAATTGTGGACATCAGCATTTTGACCCTTGAAAATTTCCATTAAACTAAGAAAACATTGTAATTTGACTCTTGGTTTTCAAAATCAATTGAAATCCCTGTTGAATAAGAACAATCAATATCCTGAAAACCTACCTTGCTACAAGCAAATAATATGCTGAGTAACAAACTTTACAAGAGAAATTAATAAGCTGGAAACCAAATTAAACTTATCATGCACTCTTCTCAATGATAAAAAAACCACAAACAGATACACATTTAAGTTTCAACATAATCTATTTGTTTATTTTTCGAATCATAATTATAATAATATGTCACTTTCATCTTATATAAGAGTAAATTTGATTTTCCTCTTTCATTTCAGAGCTTTACCCTTTTTATGCAGGTCAGAATATTGGCCCATTTCCAATCCTAATCTGGATGTTTTTCTCAATCCAAAATATTCCCAATTAAATATTTCTCTATAAGAATAACAGATTAAGCTTATAAAATGCAGTATTCATGTATATGATAGACTTCTGTTAGTTGTATTTTAAGTGATAGATCCTAATGTTGATAATTTCTCAATCCAAAAAAAATCACCCATTCAATAATTCTTTATTAGAAAAAAAGACGAATGGTTTGTCAATTGTAAATATATTTATGGTGTTGTTTTTTTACATTTTGTGCATTTATTATGCACACACATGTGCATGCACACACATGTGCATGATAGACTTCTGTTGGTTGTAGTTTTAATCGACAAATGATGCATGAACAGTAAAGATTACATCTTTTTTTTTATTCACAGAATGATACATTGCATAGCATGTAGCTAACAATTCATATCATAATTCATATTCATCCAAATCATATTGTGACTATGTGTCTCACATTTATTTATTAAAACAAGAAATGTGTTTGTCAGAAACACAATGCCCCCTGCTGCGCCGCTTTGATTTATTGTTTTTTTTATCATTTGGCAGGTACAGATAATTATCTCCCTTTGAGACTCATTACTTCCCTTGGATTTTTTTTTTTGACCTTTGACCTTAAAGGATGACCTTTACCTTTCACCACTAAAAATGTGCAGCTCCATGAGATACACATGCATGCCAAATATCAAGTTACTATCTGAAGGGACATAGAAGTTAAGAGCACTTTTTGCAACCTAAACGCAGAAACCTAAACACAAAGTGTGACGGAAGACAGACGGACAGAAGGACGGTCCGATCACTATATGCCCTCCTTGGGGTGCATAAAAATGTAAAACATCTTTAAATTCAAAGCTTTGTTTACAAGTTTTTAAAAGAATAAGACAGCTTGACTCCAATTGAAGCTTCATTTAATGATTATGACACATGAATAAAGTCACTAATCTTTCCCACATTTAGTAGTTTTTTCACAATTATTATTTTTCCTAAAAAGAATAGTTTCATTGACATAATATTTAAAAAGTATGTGTTTTCCCCAAATAACAGCAGAACATACTGAATTGAAAGTTCTCCCCCTCTGCCCCCCCCCCCCCCCCCCGCCCCCCCCCCCCCCCCCCCCCCCCCTGAATCTGCTCTACGAGTTAAACCTAAGCAAGTATAATGTTAAAGACACTTTTATTCTCAATATCATAGTATTTCCTACCCCGGTGGTTCCCAAAATTTTTTAGTCACAGCAGCATGCCCGAAATGGGGAAAAAACAACAAAACTGAAGTAGCATCAATCAATCACCTTTCTAGTTGTTGGTGCAGTCACAGTTGCCAACTCCATTTTGACTGAAACAGATGCTCGTCTGAAAGTAGAAAATATAACATTGATATAAATTGTGTTTTTATGGATAATGCATTTAGAAAAATGGTTAATGAAGAAGTCTCTATTAACTGTGACTAAGACTCCAAGAAAATATTCAGATATGTATAAGACCAATATTCTATCTTGGTGCTTTCTGGTTAGATATAAAGATGAAATTGCCAAAAGAAAAGCTCACAAATCTTCATAACATCCCAGTGACCACAAAAAAAACAAGATGTGTTTGTGAAACACTATTTCCCCCTCCCCCATATATTTGACCTTTGACCTTGAAGGATGACCTTGACCTTTTACCACTCAAAATGTGCAG
Organism: Dreissena polymorpha; assembly: GCF_020536995.1. Taxonomy (NCBI): domain Eukaryota; kingdom Metazoa; phylum Mollusca; class Bivalvia; order Myida; family Dreissenidae; genus Dreissena; species Dreissena polymorpha. Next base: position 74,240,157 of record NC_068366.1, read on the forward strand.
CTCCATGAGATACACATGCATGTCAAATATCAAGTAGCTGTCTTCAATATTGCAAAAGTTATGGCAAATGTTAAAGTTTGATGCAAACAAACCAACACACCAACAAACAGACAGGGCAAAAACAATACGTCCCTCAGTATAAACTGGGGGACATAAACATTCTGATAACTCCATAGGGTATTGTATTCTGTGTCCACCATTAATTATCAGTATCCTGTTGTTTTCCTGGCCATTTTGGGAAAAAATGCAATTTTTTGGGTTCGGGATTTTTTCACACAAAAAGTCCACTTATTTAGGACAAATTTGATATTACTCTTTATAATTATAAATAATTCAAATTTGAAGAATAAAATCATATTATATACTTTGTTATTGAAATAAAATTAAGATATAATGTGGGGTGATTTTTTGCAATTTCACTTTGGAAATGGGTCCGTTTCACAGACCCGTAGATACGCTAGGAAAAGGCCTAGCTGGTATCTGGCACCATTATAGCTGCTGACCAATCAGTAAACAGTGTATTGATCTCACATAATAAGAGTAAACTGTTAAAAGGTCACTACACTGTATTTATATTGTGACAAAAGGCATGTGCCAATTTACAGGAATATAATAAATTACATGGGGCTGGAGATTAAATAATAAAGGATTATCTAGGCTATTGAATGTTCAATTTTAAACAAAATCTTTAAAATGACTTTATTTTTGCATAATCCGATTGTAATGGTCAATGATACCTGATAAGCCCTGTCTACTACCCGCCTCATGGAATAGAAGCTGGCTGTATTTTGTAGGCTTGTATTCCTGTTATTAATATTTGCTCTTTTATAGCGGTAGTGAATAACTGATTTAACAATGAATCCCTATTGGGCCTTGTGTATTAATCATCATTCTAAGGATCTGGACATAAATAATCATAAATAAAGCAAACATTACACCAGTTGCATTTCTTTCAGTTTCTATAAAGTATGGGATACCCAACAAACATGCCCATATCGGCCCAATATTGGCTAAATGATGGCATATCGGCAGAGGTTTGCCGATGTTGGGCCGACATCGGGCCGACGTTTATGTCGGCCCGTTGTTAAAAACATCGTCAGTTTAAAGTATGATATCGGCCTAACATAGGCCCGATATCATAATTAACACTCAAAAGAAAAGGTTACTTTGATTATGTTCGTTTTAATTACTTGTTGCATTTAATTTAATTATATATATCTGTTTTAAAAAGCTTGAATGATACTTTGTATCAAATAAAATTGCAATGGTGTGTCCAGGAAGAGTAACAGTTGTCAAAAGAAATCACCGCGGTTGTTTCCCTTGACATTTTACATGTGCAGAGAAGATCCAGGCGGGATCGAGATAGCTGCATTGAATTATTTCGAAATTATCAAGGTAAAAACATTCTGCCGTGAACATTTTTAGCTATTCAGGTTACAATAAATTTTAATTGTTTATCCACAAGATTTAATAATGTTTGTTAAAGCTGTTTTTCCGAAATTGTTTTCTTTCATTGAATGTCACATGTTTTCGCGACTTTATAATGTTTGTTTTATTTCATTGCATGTCAAATGTGGGCGCCAAACCGTATAACAGGCATGGAGAGACACGAAAGGATGCTTTTGAAGAACCTCGATTGTCTGTTGCCGGCACAATAAGTTGTCAAGGGATGTGTAAAAAGACTTGGTCACAGTTCTAAATATTTATATATACAAAATTACATCTGGCAATAGTCTTCATTGTAATATAAAAAGTGTTAAAAAATGTCATTGGTTAAACTGCCCAGTATCGTTAATTCTTGCAACTCTGTTTGAACATAAAATGAATATCCTAATAATATGAGCCTACATTGCATAACCATTTTCAGAAGCTGTCATGGGTTCCTTGAAGTGCTGCAGGAGTTGAAATTGAGTGCAGAGAATGGTTTCAAACAGCCTCTGATCGTGACAGTGGCAGAAAAGCAAGGGCGGACATGAAACGTGATGAAGCATCGCAATTTATTATAACTCGTTTGTTTAACCTGTGAATTAAGTCTTCTACTGGAATCATTTATTATGTTAATAAAAGGTCTCTTTGAACTTGTAATTAATTATTTTACACAACTTTTATGCATACCGATGGAAGCAGTGTTTTTTTTTATATTATGTTTAGCCTTTATTACCTAAATAGCTTAAATTGTGTATTTGTTACTTTTCAATATATTCGTGTTATAATCATTTTAATTTGTCTTTTTTTTAAAAGAAAACTCAAGTCGATTTGTCATTAAACAGTTTATTTTAAAATGTTAATTTTTTAGTTGCTGTACCAGTAGAATTATAAAGACTGTTTACATAATTTGTTTTACATTTGTTAGTTTTGGTAAATATAAATATGTTTTACATCATTAGAATAAAAATGTTGGAATGAGTAATACATAAGTATATTGTTTTACATTTTCAGTTAAGTTAGAAGTAACTAGAAATGGCGCGGCAGAGGCCGACGCGTATCCCCACGCCGAATGTTTGACCTAGGTGTGCCCCAGGGTTGGTAATGGGGCCATGCATAGCTGAGATTGACCGTATTGTCATAAGAGAAGTTCATCATCAATTAGAAGTGAATTGGTGTAGAAATGAAGAAGTTATAGTAAAAGGCAATTTTGGGTGGGTGTGACATATGTGGGCAGGGCGCCCCAGGGTTGGTAATTGTGCCATGCATAGTTGAGATTGACCGTATTGTCATAAGAGAAGTTCAGTATCAATTTGAAGTGAATCGGTGTAGAAATGAAGAAATTATAGTAAAAGGCAATTTTGGGCGGGTGTGGTCTATGTGGGCGGGGCCCCAGGGTTGGTAATGGGGCCATGCATAGTTGAGATTGACCGTATTGTCATAAGAGAGGTTCAGTATCAATTTGAAGTGAATCGGTGTAGAAATGAAGAAATTATAGTAAAAGGCAATTTTGGGTGGGTGTGGTCTATGTGGGCGGGGCGCCTCAGGGTTGGTAATGGGGCCATGCATAGTTGAGATTGACTGTATTGTCATAAGAGAAGTTCAATATCAATTTGAAGTGAATCGGTGTAGAAATGAAGAAATTATAGTAAAGGCAATTTTGGGTGGGTGTGGTCTATGTGGGCGGGGCCCCAGGGTTGGTTATGGGGCCATGCATAGTTGAGATTGAACCTAATGTCATAAGAGAAGTTCAGTATCAATTTGAAGTGAATCCGTGTAGAAATGAAAAAATTATAGTAAATGGAATTTTTTGGTGGGTGTGGCCTATGTGGGCGGGCGCCCCAGGGTTGGGATTGGGGCCATGCATAGTTGAGATTGACCCTAATGTCATAACAAAAGTTCAGTATCAATTTGAAGTGAATCCGTGTAGAAATGAAAACATTATAGTAAGTGGAAATTTTTGGTGGGTGTGGCCTATGTGGGCGGGGCGCCCCAGGGTTGGGAATGGGGCCATGCATGGTTGAGATTGACCGTATTGTCATAAGAGAGGTCCAGTATCAATTTGAAGTGAATCGGTGTAGAAATAAAGAAGTAAATGTAAAATAACCTAAAAAAATGAGTGATAATTTCTGACGCGGCCCCACCCCAACCGCTATAACTTTTGACCCAGGGGTCAGATCAAAATTCCAAATAGTGCAGGGTCGCACATATGCTCATAGCTACCATGTGTGTAAGTTTCAAGGTTCTAGTGCTTTTAGTGTAGGAGGAGATAGTGGCCAGGACGGACGGACAGACAGACAGACAGACAGACAGACGGACGGCGGAGATAACCACAATATCCCCACCTTTTTTTCAAAAAGCGTGGGGATAACAAGTTATTAACAAATACTTTAATTGTTCCAGTTTGGTTGAATAGAATGTTAAAATAAAACTTTGATTAAAGGAAATTTTTTCTTTCATTTATTTAAGGAACTGGTTACTTGTTACTATTTTGTGTGTATCATATGACTATGTTTTATTTTGCTGACTAGTCTTACTTGTTACTATTGTGTGTGTATCGTATGACTACTATGGTGTATTTTGATGACTAGTCTTACTTGTTACTAATTTTTGTGTATTGTATGACTACTTTGTTGTATTTTGCTGACTAGTCTTACTTGTTACTATTTTTTGTGTATCGTATGACTACTATGTTGAATTTTGCTGACTTGTCTTACTTGTTTCTATTTTGTGTGTATTGTATGACTATATACTGTTGTATTTTGCTGACTAGTCTTAATTGTTACTATTTTATGTGTATCGAACGTCATCCAGTTTAAAGAAATGTTTATTTTATTAATTGCCAGGGTATATAGACCAGTTTTGATAATATGGGTGATATGAGCCATTTATACATGTATGTTTGGTAATTTTCCATGTATACATTATGCATGTTGGATACATTCGTTTTTTCATAATTCTCTATTTTATTTACATTTGCTCAATATTCTATTACAAAAATACATTACTCAAGTCATTTTGTCATTTAACATTTTGTTTCAATATGTTACTTTTTCAGTTTCTGTACCAGTAAAATAATTAGAATCAATTAAAACTAGAAATGGCGCGGCAGAGGCCGACGCGTATCCCCACGCCGAATGTTTGACCTAGGTGTGCCCCAGGGTTGGTAATGGGGCCATGCATAGCTGAGATTGACCGTATTGTCATAAGAGAAGTTCATCATCAATTAGAAGTGAATTGGTGTAGAAATGAAGAAGTTATAGTAAAAGGCAATTTTGGGTGGGTGTGACATATGTGGGCAGGGCGCCCCAGGGTTGGTAATGGGGCCATGCATAGTTGAGATTGACCGTATTGTCATAAGAGAGGTTCAGTATCAATTTGAAGTGAATCGGTGTAGAAATGAAGAAATTATAGTAAAAGGCAATTTTGGGTGGGTGTGGTCTATGTGGGCGGGGCGCCCCAGGGTTGGTAATGGGGCCATGCATAGTTGAGATTGACTGTATTGTCATAAGAGAAGTTCAATATCAATTTGAAGTGAATCGGTGTAGAAATGAAGAAATTATAGTAAAGGCAATTTTGGGTGGGTGTGGTCTATGTGGGCGGGGCCCCAGGGTTGGTTATGGGGCCATGCATAGTTGAGATTGACCCTAATGTCATAAGAGAAGTTCAGTATCAATTTGAAGTGAATCCGTGTAGAAATGAAAAAATTATAGTAAATGGAATTTTTTGGTGGGTGTGGCCTATGTGGGCGGGCGCCCCAGGGTTGGGATTGGGGCCATGCATAGTTGAGATTGACCCTAATGTCATAACAAAAGTTCAGTATCAATTTGAAGTGAATCCGTGTAGAAATGAAAAAATTATAGTAAATGGAAATTTTTGGTGGGTGTGGCCTATGTGGGCGGGGCGCCCCAGGGTTGGGAATGGGGCCATGCATGGTTGAGATTGACCGTATTGTCATAGGTGAGGTCCAGTATCAATTTGAAGTGAATCGGTGTAGAAATAAAGAAGTAAATGTAAAATAACCTAAAAAAATGAGTGATAATTTCTGACGCGGCCCCACCCCAACCCCTATAACTTTTGACCCAGGGGTCAGATCAAAATTCCAAATAGTGCAGGGTCGCACATATGCTCATAGCTACCATGTGTGTAAATTTCAAGGTTCTAGTGCTTTTAGTGTAGGAGGAGATAGTGGCCAGGACGGACGGACAGACGGACGGACAGACGGACGGACAGACGGACGGACGGCGGAGATCACCACAATATCCCCACCTTTTTTTCAAAAAGCGTGGGGATAATCAAGAAAATAATTACGGAGTCTCACTAATAAAATAAACAAATTGAACAAATATTACAAAAGTATTGCAATAATACCTGTCTTCTCTGTCTTGTGATTTGAAAACCACAGGAATACGCTTAGAGAAAAGTTCGTCAGCCATTTTAACCAAATGAATATTTATGTAGATATATAAACTATTCGATATATGTAGCACGTCAATTCTGATAATTATTGTCTGTGTGTATGCGAACGGAGATCGAATTCATGATCTTATAATTTACTATGTTAACTAAATCAGCAAAACAGATACACAACATGTATACAATTCCATCCACTACACGATTAATACATGATTACAATAGGCTATGCTTATGTTTCTATTGATTGTGTATCAACCAATACACATTTTCGAATCTGTCAAGTTGTGACAAGTCCACCATTCAAAACAACCCGCTTCACGATTGTGTTCTATATAATTATATTTAAACGAAATTTATTTACATTGCCTTACTAAATATTTTTAAACCCACACACGATATAAGCCGAAATGTTATGATTAATATATTTATATTTCAAGAAGTATAAACGGGTAATACTTGTAGAAGCCTTTAATTGATGTTAACCAGACTGAATAAAAAAATGCACAATAAATTTCGCACATTATATGTTGTACAACAGATAGCAAAAGAAAGTTTGGTTGGTGATCAGCAAAAGTTAAATACAAATTAAGTAAGAAACGCACACTTGCAATATTCTTAGTGACTCAGCATACGCCATGTTTCAAACTATTTATTTAAATCAATTGCACCTTTAATTTTCAATTACCGCCTTGCTGTTTTTTAGTAAAAAAAAGAAATTCCAAATGAGTCATACGTTTTCGCGATTATTGACTAAGTATATTCTGGGTGACACTAAAATAGGAGTAGGGTGACACCAGAAGACCTAGAGAATATATATATGTCTTTTGTGACACATATTTCAGACTCACTTTTAACAATGCATATTACGTGAGAGGTGCATTTTTTATCAACTGCACCTGTATTATTGTCTGTCGTGAATCGCCTAGTGCAATGAACTACAGTTGAACATTTGTCAGGCTGAACTTTATCTTTGATGGAGAGTGTAAAAAGTGGGTCTGAGATTTTTTCCTGCTTGGACCTAGGCTAAGGCAACTGCATTCTATATGTTTGCATAACATTCTGTTCAGGCCTAAAAAAAAACATGTTTGTTTCAGGTTACCCGACTGACCGTGTCAGTTTACCCCCAACTGCAATTTTTTTATCCCCCCAAAAAATAAAAATCGCATTTTACGCTATTAGGCTGGGGTTTAGATCGCAAATGTATTGATTAAAATAATGACATTCAAAACAATGTATTACCGGTAAGTATGGAGTCACCAAATCGGCAGAGTTGCATTCACACATGTTAATCTCTTTTGTCCAAACAACGCAGACATTATTCTACACAATAGGTCAGAAGACGTGCTATGCGTGTTTTCATAACGCCCAACACTTAATCCAGTTCCGTCCAGATGTTCTCTTGAATCAGTATACAGTACAATTACTGTTTCAATAATTACTCACCTAAAAGACCGTGACGATAAAGATATGGCGTGTTTGATTTGAAATTAATTTAGAGGAAATATCAAATTATTCGGGATATAATTGTGTTAAAAAATACCAACAAAACTTTTAACCAAAATCAACAGAATTCAATGTTCTCTGCGCTGCAAAGTTTGTATCAGAAAATCAATACACGCACGCTTTCCATGCATATACCTTGACCTTGTACATTACCGCATAATTTTTGCGCTCTTTTGTCGAGAAATATACATGATGACTATATTGGAAGCATTTGTCAACGTCGTGTTAACATTAAAACATCGGAAGTGTTTTTCAGATTGCAAATTATTATTCTCATTTGGGAATTTAACGGAACATTTATACTTGTGTTATATTTGTTATGAATTAAATATTGATTTGTTAAAACGCTTTACGTGTCGAAAAAATGTTTTGATAATTTTATGCATTATAGGCACAATTTCCAGGAGGTTAATACTCGTTGGTTATCATCAGTCACTTACGTAACTTGCCATGTTTTTATCGCGGAGAATTACACTGTGCGGACCAATTAATGTGGTACATGTAGGTAAAACAAAGCCATAAAACTGTAATAAACCCCTGAAATAATAGATTGATAGTGACATGGGGTTATTGACGCATATCTGATTCACACTGTTGCCACCAGTTAATATCAGATCCTACAGGAAAAAAAAAAAAAAATCCTGACCTACCGACCCTCATTTTTTTAAGCCTGTAACCTGAAACAAACATGTTGTTTTTTTTAGGCCTCACCTGAGCACAAGGTCATTTGTGTACTGGTCTTCTTGAACTGTTTAGGTAGTTCTGGTATGCTTTTGTTGATAAAAAACACGAACAGGGTCATCGACAAAACTTTCCCTTGTGGGATACCTTTTTTCATGCAGAGACCATCTACTGACACACAGGCTCTCTGGTTGTGCATGTATGACGTGGTCCATAAACACATTATTGCCACACGAAGAAGGTGCTCATGGAGCTTGTCCTTTCACACCTTGTCTTAGGCTTTCTGTAAATCTATGAAGACAGCATGGGTTACCTTCTTTGCCCATAATGAATGTGTCTTGGTGGTCTGTACTTGTCTCTATCTGACACTATAATGCTTTCTCTCTTTCCTGGTACAACTGCATGTCCTGTTTATCAAATCACTCCCTGTTCTTGCTTAGTCAGTTAACCAGATTGGTGGAACAGTAGCTCAGGAGTTTTGACTTTTTCTTCCCATTCGTTAGGGATCATTCTAGTCTCCTTCCAGCTCTGGGGTACCTGGACATGTGACCTGATACATTGAAGATGTCCAACAGCTGTGAGAGGGCTATATTGGATCACTTATTAGTGATGTTATCAGATCCTGAATACCCGGTAATTGTTTTCAGCAGTTTTATAGCATTCTCCATTTTGTCTAATGTGATCTATTTTGTCATGACTTCATGCTTTCTCTTTCTTTCATCTGGACTTCTCTCTCTAAATAATTTCCTTTGTGACTGTACTGTTGTGTTGCTCTCCTTTGCATATGCTTAAACCAAAGCATTTGTGGCCGACCTTCCTGTCAATGTTGGTCCTTCTCACGGGGAGATTCTGACCTCTGATCCTTTTTGTCCCCTTCCGGTGAAACCGGAGGGGACTTATGGTTTGCACTCCGTCTGTCTGTTTGTCAGTCTGTCTGTCAGTCTGTCTGTCTGTCTGTCTGTCTGTCTGTCTGTCTGTCAGTCAGTCCCTCACACTTTTCTGGATCCTGCGATAACTTTAAAAGTTCTTAATATTTTTTTATGAAACTTGAAACATGGATAGATGGCAATATGGAGATTATGCACGTCATTTCATTTTGTTCCTACGTCAAAAATTCTGGTTGCTATGGCAACAAAAAGATATTTAAAAAAAAAAAATTTTTTTTACTGACAATGGTGAAGTTTCACCAGTAGGGGACCATATTGCTTGGCAATCTCTTGTTGCTCTTGTCATTTTCCACATGGATTCTAAATTGTATGGGTATATACCCACTTGACTGAAAAAAAAATATTTGGAGCTCTGAATTATTAAGTTGGATGTGTAGCTGGGGATCAAAGCTGTGACCAATGGATTTTAAAGAAAGTGCATGACCACTAGAACACACATCTTCTCATTAGCAACTATGCAATGCATTGTGATTTAGACATTTAATTAATCTGAATACAATTTGCAAACTTTTTAAGTTATAAAGATATGTTTTTTTGCAGTATGCATAACAACCTGCTGCTTATTTATGTTTTTTAGTACTCATTAGCTTAAGCATATATAAATACATGTTTAGTACCAAATATTTTTAATATCATGGTTACAGCCAAGATCTGGTAATAATTTCTTGAATGAAAAATACTAGTGGGTAATAAATTCTTGAATTGATCGAATTAAGTCCTACTTTTTAAAATGAGGCCAAATTTGTTGGAATATTGTATAGCCAATGGAACCTGTGATTTAAATTTGCATGAATTTCTAAATGTATCTAATGTAAGTTATCAATTGATATTATAAAATCCCAATTTAAGTTTAACTGCATTATGAATGTTTGTGTGTGTGTGTGTACATTTACCAGGTACGATTTTCTCTGCATTTCAAGTTCCAAATGCATGTAAATGTACCAAGCCTCCAGGTGCATCATGACGAGGGAAACATTATTATGTGTTCCTATATTCATAGCAAGAAACCCATTGTCAATCAGCAAGGAACAAAGCAAATGTAGTTGACATGACAAAGTTTTAATAAAATGTTGCTCAATTTTAGGTATGCATCGTGTAATGGGCCCAGCTGGGAGAGCCAGCCTCAGAAGGTCACAGCCATTCACGGCCTTGATGTTAGAAGTCTCATTTGCTTTGACTGACAATGAGGTAGGGAAATGGGTGAACATGAATTTATAAATAATGGAATAAAAGGACCTTGCATTTCAGATAAACACCATTTAATTACTATATTCAAACAGTAAAGCACTCATGTAATTTATTTCATTTATTAAATGCTTTTATTTGGCTTATAGACAAAGATAATTGATTAAAAAACAATAATTCACAGTTTCAAACAATGAAAAATAATACCGGTAATTGTCACTGTTTCGCTGTGAACTGACATTGTTTTTCAGTGTCATGGCATTATTATTCATCAAAATTCATCAGTGTTAAATTTAAATATGTAGTAGAAAAAACATTACATAGCAAGAATGTTTGCTGGTTTGCAGTAGATTATCAAATTTATTCACTTATGATCATAGAAAATAAAACTCCTCACACTATTTATTTCTCTGATCTCTCCCTTATTAAAATTGATAGTCTAGGAAAACCAACAAATATCATTTATTGATTCATTTATGCTTTTCAATATTCTCCCAATTGTATGCATACATGTACATTTTAAATGCATTGGGTTTGAAATATATTTTGTGTATAGTTAATATAAATATGTAATTCATACATTTCGGGTTAAAAGCTGTCCTAAATGTTTGATGATTACGGTATCAGGATTTCTCCACTAGAATTTCTCAATTTGATGTGTACATATTTCAACAATTCTTTATTTGCAGTTTTACCTGTTATGTTTATTTATTTTCACAAATGAGAAGTTAATTAGATACCTGCACTTATACCGGTAATTTCATCTTTTGAATTGATTTTAACTCGACATTGTACGCTTATTTTGTTTGTAGTTTGTTGTTTTTTTCCAAAAAAATAAATCTGTGTCGATGCATGCATTAGCTTAGGTTAAAAGAACAGTGAAATTGAGTCATTAAAAAACACTTCAAGTGAAAAGGTCATGGAAAAGTGCTTATTGTACTATTAGTGTGATAAGAACATTACAGAACATGAAATACAGTTATATGTGAGAAAATTATCATACTGATTTCCTATTCTAAAGTTACATAATTGAAAAAACAAAGAAAAATACCTATGATTATATTAAAATAACTCCTTAAAAACTGCTTAGGATATTTACTAGGTCAATTGTAAACAATTGCAAAATATCAGATAGAATTAATTGACAATAAACAATACAATTGTTGGCAGGTGTCGGCCCTCAAGCTGGCACTTCGGTGTGACGGTCAATCAACAAAAAGGGCGATTTATGCCATGAAAAATGCGCACGATGTTGTGCACGTGATGAGGGACCTGGACCTAGTAAATGAGGTCAACACAGATTATTTGGAACATCTTTTGTGCCAATGTGGGAGAAAAGATCTAATGCTGAAGATCAGACACTATCATGATAAGCGTCTTGGTAATTATTACTGGTGGTTAGATAAATGATGATGTCAAAGTATACCTATAGACATACATGCCATAAATTTTCAGACCAATTCCGGGACATTGAGCTCAATTTTCCGGGACTTTTGCTGATTTTCCGGGACATGTATACATAATTATAGCAAGATATATTGACATATATGCATTTTTGATACGTATTTTTTTCACAGCGTAAATAAGTTCGAAAGACTATCCGAAATACACAAGATCTATTAACGTCAAATACACAAGATCTATTAACGTCAAATTAAACATTACTACTTCCGTTACTAGATACAAGCCACGTGCTGGGCCACCAAATTGCTTTTAATTACATGTCACATCTCTGCAGGAAATGGGTGGGCGTATCCACGGCCGCATAAAAACTTTGTAACGCATTTGTTACTATTTAAAGATGTGACTAAATAACGTCCAATCGGGGCAGTTTTTTCCACTGAACACGCGTAAATTGCCTGACGTGATGTTCATGTTTGTATACAACACAAAATACAACCACACTTTCCATGCGACGTTCTACATGACTGCATAATTTTTAGCGCGCTTTTTATTGAGACAAAGGCTTAAGCACTGTTTATTTGACGCTAGAATTTGTTAATGTCACGTAAGCATTAAAATTCAGAAGCGTGTTTCGGATTACAAATTGAATAATTCTCATTTGAGAATCGAACAAAACATTTACAGTTGTGCTTAATTAATTCAACAAACTGCCATACAAGCACAGGCTTAGGAAAATTACATCGCTCATCGTCTGCATGATCTTACTACAGGTACACTGCTTACGAGTGATATCGCTAATTCAAAGCGTGCGCCAACAAACTGCCATAAAATCAGTATATTAAAGCCAATTAACAACCACATTAAACAATGACGCCTTTTCAGTTAGACTGCGAATGTGAGACAATTGACAGAACCCCTGTTAATTGATCGATTTTGACACGTAGCGTAGTCACCTATTCGGGTAGGCATTGCCATGGAGACGCTGCGGATTAGTGGGAACACAGTGATTCGAGATGCAGATAAGCCTAAGATAAGGTACATGTATATATGGATTTTGTAAAATCCGGGACATTTGACAGATTTCCGGGACTGTGGGACACGTTCTTCATTTCCGGGACAATCCGGGACGGATGGCATGTATGCCTATAGATGTACCTTAGTTTTACCCTTAACCACTTAGATACGTATTTTCACACATTTCTAGTCCCTTAGAAAGTTACATTTTATTAAAGACCTTTCTTACTAGATTCAAGTTTTTAAGGCTTCAATTCCAAACCTTAGATACTGATAAGCAGCAAACAGCATAAAACCTGAACAGACTATGAGTTGCTCACAGGCTGTTCTGGTTTTATTCTGTTTGCACATAGCCATTTTCTATTTGCAAGGAAACAGTAATACTGAACATTTACCATGCTCTAAAATAGCCATTATATGCATCTTTTGACGATTTAAAAACCTCAAAATTATAAAGCGTTGCGACGCAAAACGAATTAATAATTTGTAGAGTTCTGTTGTTGTCGTTATATTTTGTGAAACTACGAGGATTGCTTATATAAAGTATAAAATACATCTAATATTGTATCTGGAAGGATGACCGAGTGGTCTAAGTCGTTTTTACTTCAGGACTCCAGGGGTCGGTGGTTCGAGCCCTTAGTTTTATTCTTGAATTTGTACTGGAGCTTTTTAGATCCAATGTTTACATTTATCAATATAAAGCATTTAATGACAAACATCAAAACATGCCAAAATCTGTGAAAAGGCCCCTTTAAGTCCAGGCTTGGGTTGACACTTTTCACTTCTATGGTGGTCCTGGGTTTGAGTCCCGGCTTGGGTTGACACTTTTCACTTCTATGGTGGGACAGGCCTATAATGTGCTTAAAAGAATAATTAAAATAATTAAATAAAGAACTAATCAAGAAAGATAAAGAAATGCAGGCATTGGTTAGGTAAACACAAATGTATTTGTGTGTTTATGAAAAGTTCTGTGTATTTGCATACAGAAGAATTCTTGTAATGTCATTAACAAGTCAACTTTTCTATAAATTATGCCAAAATCTTTTGTACAATGCTTATGCACAACTCTTATGAAAATAATCTATTATTTTAAATTCATTCATAGTTTCATTTCCTTGTGTAATATTTTAGTCCAATATATTTGTGTAATATTTGCTTAACGTGTTATTGAATATTTTGAGTTATTCTGCTGATACCTGTTTAGCGGAATAGGGGTAGTTCAAGGGTTAAGGTTTACACTTAATAAAAGATGTTCCATTGAAACTTCATATGTTTGTCATTTTGTGTGACCTACATACATAACTCTGACAAACAATAAAGCAGAATTAAAGCCCGTTTTGTAGGTACAGCATGCATGTTAAAGATAACATACATGTATATTTAACGTTGCTTCTTAAAATATTGGTTTAAAGTTCAAACATGTCTTAAAGTTAATGATTTTTTTTCACTGGTAGAAAACAAAGATTATTAAATCAAAGTGGACAAATTGTATATTACACTGCCATGGCACAGCATGTTTGCCAGTTGATGTGATAATGTTTCTATTTCTTTCAGAGCACAGTCAACAACAGACTACGGTCAAACAACCAGTTAGTCCTCCTGGGTCCTTTACTCAACTTAAATCTTATCGGTTAGTTTCTTAGTTGTTGGAAAAAACCTGTAAACACTGTTTTCAGTGTGTTACAAGTATTATGAATACTGTATGAATATTTAACATAAGTACGATAATATTGAGTTAATGCATTTGCTAAATATAATATTTAAATTTAGTTATGGATGTCATTAATATGATACCTCAGTTAACAATGTCAAGGATTTATCAACTCTTTATTATAAGATAAGCTATTTGCATCTTTAGCTCACCTGAGCACAATGTCCTCATCATGGTGAGCTTTTGTGATCGCCTTTTGTGCATCGTGCGGCGTCAACAATTACCTTGTTAACACTCTAAAGGCCACATGTATTGTCCCATCTTAGTGAAACTTGGTCAGAAGATTTGTCCCAATAATATCTTAAACAAGTTTGAAAATGGTTCCGGTTTGTCGAAAAACATGGCTGCCAGGGGGCGGGGCATTTTTCCTGATATGGCTATAGTAAACTGGTTAAAACTCTTGAGCCTACATTAATTTTCAGAACATCGTGAAACTCGGTTTAGAACATTTGTCCCAATAATATCTTGGATGAGTTCCAAAATGGTTTCGGTTGGTTGAAAAACATGGCCGCGGGGGTGCGGGGCATTTTACCTTTAATTGCTATGGTAAAACATTGTTAACGCTCTAGAAGCCACATTTATTGTCCCAACTTCATGAAACTTTATCAGAAGATTGGTCCCAATGATATCTTAAAATAGTTCGAAAATGGTTTCGGTTGGTGGAAAAACATGGCCACCAAGGGGTGGAGCACTCTAGAGCCCACATTTATTGTCCGATCTTAATGGAACTTAGTCAGAATATTTGTCTTAATGGTATATTAGATGAGTTTGAAAATGGTTCAGATTGGTTGAAAAACATAGCCACCAAGGGGCGGGGCATTTTTCCTGATATGGTTATAGTAAAACCTTGTAAACACTCTAGATGCCACATTTATTGCCAGATCTTCATGAAACTTGGTCAGAATGTTTGTCTTAATGATATATTAGATGAGTTTTAAAATGGTTCAGATTGGTTGAAAAACATTGCCACCAGGGAGGCGAGGCAATTTTCCTTATATGGTTATTGTTAAACCTTGTCAACACTCTAGAAATCACCTTTATTGTCCAATCTTCATGAAACTTGGTCAGAACATTTGTTCTAATGATATCTTGGCCTGCACAGAAAAGGTCAGTACCTCAGGTGAGTGACTTGGGGCCTTTTAGGCTCTATTGTTTTGGCTTGCAGTTGGGGAGGTTAAAAGGAGCTTCAATTAATTCTATATTCAGCAGCTTTCATATAATCCTAGATCTTTCTTCAAACAGATATAACATCTGTATACGATGGACTTTGATGGTAAATAACTGATTATTCTATGAAAAATAAACTATCAAATGATCCAGGTATTAACAAGAAAAAATAAAATCATATTTGTGATTAAGGGATATTTTATAATCCCCTTTAATAGGAAAAAATTATGTATGTAGTTCTAATCTCTATTATAATTTTGTGTTATAAATATCAGTCAAGACTTTATTTGTCGTCATACAAATGAAATCTGAATCCTTTTGATACCAATACTTTATTCTTGATTACCAAAATTTTCAACATAAAAAAACTCATTTCATCCTTGTCCATAACTTTTTCTAACATGTATACCAATGATATTAACCCATTTATGCCTAGCGTCTAGAAAAAAGGCCTTGGCAAACAGTGTAGACCCAGATGAGACGCCGCATAATGCGGCGCCTCATCAGGGTCTGCGCTGTTTGCTTAAAGGAATTTCTGTAAGAAATATTCTAAACATAGAAATGAATATACTAGACATCCCTAATTTTGGAAATAAATTGATCCAATATAGAAAGATGGAGGTGTCCACTAGGCATAAATGGGTTATATTTCATCAAAGAATGTATACCAATGTTGTTTCAGCGTGCAGGAAGTGACTGATGAGTCCAGAGGGGCGCCTTCAGGGGCATCCATGCTTAGGACAAGGTCAAGGTCATGTTCGGAGGGTATCATGGAAGGCTCTGAATTAACCTGGGTGGATGACCTTTCTAAACAAGCGGTCCAGAACGTGGACCAGTTAGCCTGTTTCATCCGAGATCATGCGACCAGTCTGAAGCGTGTTGGACTCCAGAGTGATCTTGATTTGCCAGATGAGTTGGGAAACATCTATGAAGCTGGTAATGCTGCTACTATAAACCATAAGAGTTTATGTCCACCCACAATGGGAGGCATTAAGTATTGCATTATCCATCCATCAGTATGTTTGTCCTAAGATTGTGTTTTCAGCTCCCCTTAAACAGCTGAGTTGCTCTTGCCCAAAGTTAAAAGCTAAATTATTTCAATGTGATGATGGTAAAGAAATGGAATTATGTCTGCAATCAGCTTTGGAAGAATTATTGCCATTCGTCTGTTTTTAGTCCCCTACCAGTTTCACCGGATGGGACTTATGGTTTTGTATGAGTCAGTCCGTCACACTTTTCTGGGTCCTGCGATTACTCTAAAAGTTCTTAATATTTTTTCATGAAACTTGGAATATGGATAGATAGCAATATGGACATTATGCACGTCATTTCATTTTGTTCCTACGTCAAAAATTGTGGTTGCTATGGCAACAAATAGACTAGAAATACTGCTGAAAATGGTGTTTTTTTCTGGATCCTGCGATAACTCTAAAAGTTCTTAATATTTTTTCATGAAACTTGGAATATGGATAGATGGCAATATGGACATTATTCACGTCATTTCATTTTGTTTCTACGTCAAAAATTGTGGTTGCTATGGCAACAAATAAAAAAAATATTCTGACAATGGTGGAATTTCTGACAATGGTGGAGCCGGTAGGGGACTTTTATTGCTTGGCAATAGTCTTGTTCCATAATAGATTTGTGTGTCCTCAACTCCTTTGTAAAGGAGCTTCTTCATAGTTTGCATAAATGATAATTCTTTTCCTTGTTATAAAGATTATTTGTAACTCTTCCAAATATGGTAGTTTTGTTAGTCAATAATTGAATAATTACCTGAAAGTAGTTGCCAGATCTTGCTTAAACATTCACAGCTGAATGACCTTATCATGTAGATAATCATAAAGGAGTAAATTTTGGCTGCAATCAGATTTAGCTGAATTGTTACCGTTTGTCTGTTATTACACTATGGAAATACTACTCCCAAAATATTTGAGTCTTCAACTTTTCATTAACTGCGTCAGCATGACAAATTTTGGTCATAAGTTCACAGCCAAATGACCTTAATTACTTTAATGCATATATGATTTTAAAGGAATATGTGCTGTGATCGTATTTTACAGAATAATTGACCTTTGTTGTATTTTTTTTCCACTCTAGAGTTTACCAGTAGTCCTAAATAAATTGTTTTGACATCTCCTCTTTAACTTCTATGCAAATTTTTATCAAGTTTTTCCCGTTGAATGACCCAAATGTGTGAATGATCTCAAAAGAACTCACTTTTATAGCAACTGATTTTGAAAATAGCAGCCCTATGTCATATTTTCAACTATTGATGTATATTCTTAAAAAATTAAAACCAATATGTGGTGTCTTTTATTCAAGTATTATGTATATTAATATTATGAACAATTTTCAAGCGGTTATTTAATTGGCGCTATGTAATTCCTTCTGTCACACTTTTTATGCCCCCGGTAGGGTGGCATATAGCATTTGAACTGTCTGTGCGTCCGTCCATCCGTCCGTCAGTCCGTCGGAAAACTTTGACATTGGCCATAACTTTTGCAATATTGAAGATCACAACTTGATTTCTGGCATGCATGTGTATCTCATGGAGCTGCACATTTTGAGTGGTGAAAGGTCAAGGTAAAAAAATACAATCCAAGGGAAGTAATAAATTAAAAAGGAGATAATTTTTAAACCTGCCAAATGACATATTGAAATTTTATTTCAAAGCGGCGCACTAGGGGGCATTGTGTTTCTGACAAACACATCTCTTTTTTTTCAAGGCTCTTTGAAAGAGTCTTTTTCAGCATCAATAAAGAGTTTTGGTGTACTCAGGAAGGGAGGTAGGGGGTATATTCCTTACCACATGTGTTTTAAAAACTATAATCACACCCCATTGAATGTTTTTATGCCCCCTTTCGAAGAAAAGGGGGCATATAGTGATCGGACTGTCCGTCCGTCTTTCCGTCACACTTTGCGCTTAGGTTTCGAAAAATGCTCATAACTTCTATGTCCCTTGAGATATAACCTTCATATTTGGTATGCATGTGTATATCGACAAGACCTTTCCATACGCACAACAATTTTTACCCCTGTGACCTTGACCTTGAACTTAGGGTCCGAGTTTAGGTTTCGAAATCTGCGTTTAGGTTTCAAAAAATTCTCAAAACTTCTATGTCCCTTGAGATATAACCTTCATATTTGGTATGCATGTGTATATGGACAAGGCCTTTCCATACGCACACAAATTTTTGCCCCTGTGACCTTGAACTTAGGGTCCGCGTTTAGGTTTCAAAATCTGCGTTTAGGTTTCGAAAAATGCTCATAACTTCTATGTCCCTCGAGATATAACCTTCATATTTGGTATGCATGTGTATATGGACAAGGCCTTTCCATACGCACAAAAAAATTTACCCCTGTGACCTTGACCTTGAACTTAGGGTCCGCGTTTAGGTTTCAAAATCTGCGTTTAGGTTTCAAAAAATTTTATTACTTCTATGTCCCTTGAGATATAACCTTCATATTTGGTATGCATGTGTATATGGACAAGGCCTTTCCATACGCACACAAAATTTGACCCCTGTGACCTTGACCTTGAAGATAGGGTCCGCGTTTAGGTTTCGAAATCTGCATTTAGGTTTCGAAAAATGCTCATAACTTCTATGTCCCTTCAGATATAACCTTGATATTTGGTATGCATGTGTATATGGACAAGGCCTTTCCATACGCACACAAATTTTTATCCCGGTGACCTTGACCTTGAACTTAGGGTCCGCGTTTAGGTTTCGAAATCTGCGTTTAGGTTTCGAAAAAAGCTCATAAGGCCAAAAAAAATTATTAAAATGATTTTCGGATTTTTTTTCTAAAAGTGTTGGGTAGGAGGACGGAAAAAGAAAAAAAGATGGGTTACCAAATATGCACTCATTAAAAAAATGTTATGGTATGAAGTTCTTTTTACTAAGCAACCACAGTGATTTTTTCCAAACATATTGATGAGCAAAATGATCATAATCAGACTGTAGCCCTTGATGTGCAGTCTTTAAATTAGTTTGAATTTTAAAAATATCTTAACTAGTTCAAAAGTTAAGCAATTTTTTCACTTGTCTATAATAAACTTTTTGGTGATTTTTTGATGTTTTTTTTTTCACAAGGAATCCATATGTTGCATTAAAAATACTTTATCTCAACAAACAACCAATAAGCTATTGAGGTTTAAAAGAAACATTTTTAGTTTATTGTCCAGTAAAAATCAATACCCCAGACAAATACAAATAGCGTAATAAAACGCTTTTCAGGGGTTTCACTGGCTCAAAAAATGTCGCATTTATCGCGGTGTGAAAACCGCCCGTAATTGAAACTTAATCAATAAGGACAAGCATTTAAGGAACCTTACTACATTAATGAATAATGGCATTTACTATATTTTTATTACTCTGAGAAGTATGTTAATACATAAATAACAAGTACCTTCATAAGTCTTAACATTAAAAGCTTTATTTTTATATATAAATAACATTTTTTTCCGCTTGATAAACCAGATAACCAACACAATATAATAACGTGAATAATAATGTATCAGTATGCTGCATAAATGTTTCAGAATTATTTATTCAAACCTAGAATCACACAAATATATATCATCTGAAAGGAAAAATAAATCAAACATCAGAAAATAAAGCATCTCAGTTCAAATTGTTAAACAGTTTATACATTCGGTCATTTGGTCACATGATATACATCAACTTCTGTTTATTATCAAATTTCACAAATTCTAAAACAACACCTTTTGTTAAAAGGTTTTCTGTTAGTTGTTGTAGTTGATTTCCAGGTTCAATTAAATGAATATTTTTTTCACATCTATTTCTTGACAGAAAGGCCCAGGACAATTGCCACCATCCATTCTTGTTGTCTGAAATAACACAAAACATATTTGTACAAACTATATACAACAAATCAACACATAAATGTCACTACCTTTATATATGTCAGAATTTTAACATATCCGAAATATAGTACATTGAGTGAAGGACCTACTTTTGATTTCAGAAATAGTTGGTATCTTAATTAAAAAATATCGCTCCCAGAACATTTTAATATGGAACTGTTAAACACAAATGCCTGTTGAAACAAGTTAACATGTGTTTTTGTCATGGTACTGGTTAAAGAAATAGCGTCCCTAATAATCGTTATAATTATTGATCTTCGTGACAGTTTATCCCAGGATAACATACTTGATAGTTCAATGTCATAAAGGAGCTGTTAATCCGATAATAACCCCGATAAACTTGACTATTTTATTTGGACATTCATGGTTTGAAATCGTTTTAAAATTGTTAATTTTGCGATTTTTGAACTTTTGGTACGAACCAGTTCGGAACAAAACCGAAGTTTCGTACCCATTGAAAATAACGAAAAAACACATATTATATGCAAAAATTCGTCACTACAACTACATTAAACAACACATAAAATTTTAATCTATAAAATATGACCGTATTTGTGCATAAAATATGGAATGTTTAAAGTTGATAGGCATAAATGGGTTTCGCATTGCGAGCACCTGTTAAATTAAAATCGTTCTTTTCTTATTGCTTTCATAATATTTTTTAGTCATTTTAATACTATCAATTTTATAAAATTGTAAAGAAATAATAAAATATTTACTTACAAACTGATTCAATTCAGGATTTCATTTGATGATTGCATAATTATTGGGAAATTAGCAGACATTGCTGATGAAAGCGTTGTAGCCTTCTTCAACTTCTTGCACAAGCAATGATGGCGTATCTGTTGGTAAATTCCAGCACATATACACGATGAAGGAGGTTCACGTATTAATGTGGGTAATTAAAACTGGGTTTATTATGATGATTTATAACTCATTTGAACTTTTTCGAAAACCCGGCAAGCGTTTGGTGTTTAAAAGCCACCTTTTGGCATCAGAAAAAAAAGTTTTTTTTTGGGGGGGGGGGGGGGGGGGGTTCGTCAAAAATTGGAGTCGGCGGGTCCAAAAATCATTTTATTAAAAAATTCTGGCCTAACTTCTATCAAGCGTTTATAGGGGGCATAAGTCATCCTATGGTGACAGCTCTTGTTTCTCCTTTTTGTTGCAGGGCCAGTAGCCAGTGTAAGTAATGAAAAGAAGGAGATCCTGTGTTGCAATTCGCTGAGCTGTTCCCAGAAGAGCCAGATGTCCATTGACCTCTCACAGTCACAGGGGAGTCAGATGAGCATCAGCGATGATGAATAACTGGAGAATCTGAATGACTGGAATGGTCCGTAGCTCCCAGAATGGTATTTTCAAGGGCTTGATCAGCATTGAGCTCCTGCATGACTGGAATGGTCCGTAGCTCCCAGAATGGTATTTTCAAGGGCTTGATCAGCATTGAGCTCCTGCATGACTGGAATGGTCTGTAGCTCTCAGAATGGTATTTTCAAGGGCTTGATCAGCATTTTTAATGGTTGAAAGTATGATGAAAGTTGGTTTTCAAAATCAATTATTAGTTCCTGTTATGTAGATAGCATTCCTACAGGACTAATAGTCTGTTATTGGAAGGTTTAATCATTCAATTTTTCGTTTATGAAGTTCATTTGAAGGGACGTTTATAAATATTTATGTTCTGTAGATAGTGATGTTGGTATTTCAATGTTTGCAATTTTGTAATGAAGTTGAATTGTAATTTATAAATGTTGTCTGGAGATTGGAAGCATAATTCATATGGTTGTTTGCAAGTACGCCATCTTGTTGAATTATGCATTGTCTATGTTTTGACTGTGTTAAATGGCATCTTTGATTTACCGGTGAGATTTTCCTTCTGATGTGCATCATTGTTTACCAAATATACTGGCAAAGGTTCTTATGCACCACAGACAGCATTTCTTCGTTAAGAAAACTTTGTTGTATGGTCAAATTGTCTACTTATTGAAGTCTTTATAAATGATCATTTAATACACATGCATGTTTCCACAGAGTCAAATGGTGTTTAACCATACACACTTTTTATGCTCCCCATATATATATATGGGGAGCATATAGTTGCCAGTTTGTCCTTCCGCACTTCCGTACGGTCACACTTTTGTTACAGTTTCTCATAGCACCTTCAATACTTTACCAATCTCTTTCATATTTGGCATGTAGATACCTTGCATGGACCTCTACCTTTTGATGACGTTTGAGGTCACTGGGGTCAAGGTCATTAAGGCTAATAATAGACTTTTGTTACAGTTTCTCATAGCACCTTCAATACTTTACTGATGTCTTTCATATTTGGCATGTAGGTACCTTGCATGGACCTCTACCTTTTGATGATGTTTGAGGTCACTGGGGTCAAGGTCACCAAGGCTAATAATAGACTTTTGTTACTGTTTCTCATAGCACCTTCAATACTTTACCGATCTCTTTCATATTTGGCATGTAGATACCTTGCATGGACCTCTACCTTTTGATGACGTTTGAGGTCACTAGGGTCAAGGTCACCAAGGCTAATAATAGATTTTTCCGTCACACTTTTGTTACAGTTTCTCATAGCACCTTCAATACTTTACCGATCTCTTTCATATTTGGCATGGAGGTACCTTGCATGGACCTCTACCTTTTGATGAGATTTGTAGTCACTGGGGTCAAGGTCAAGGTCATTAAGGCTAATAATAGACTTTTGTTACAGTTTCTCATAGCACCTTCAATACTTTACCGATCTCTTTCATATTTTGCATGTAGGTACTTTGCATGGACCTCTACCTTTTGATGACGTTTGAGGTCACTGGGGTCAAGGTCACCAAGGCTAATAATAGACTTTTGTTACTGTTTCTCATAGCACCTTCAATACTTTACCGATCTCTTTCATATTTGGCATGTACCTCTACCTTTTGATGACGTTTGAGGTCACTGGGGTCAAGGTCACCAAGGCTAATAATAGATTTTTATGCCCCCCTTCGAAGAAGAGGGGGTATATTGCTTTGCTCATGTCGGTCTGTCTGTCGGTCCGTCCACCAGGTGGTTGTCAGACGATAACTCAAGAACGCTTGGGCCTAGGATCATGAAACTTCATAGGTACATTGATCATGACTCGTAGATGACCCCTATTGATTTTGAGGTCACAAGGTCAAAGGTCAAGGTCACGGTGACCAGAAATAGTAAAATGGTTTTTGAATGATAACTCAAGAACGCATACGCCTAGGATCATAAAACTTCATGGGTAGATTGATCATGACTTGCAGATGACCCCTATTGATTTTGAGGTCACTAGGTCAAAGGTCAAGGTCACGGTGACCCGAAATAGTAAAATGGTTTCCGGATGATAACTTAAGAACGCATAGCCTAGGATCATGAAACTTCATAGGTAGATTGATCATGACTCGCAGATGACCCCTATTGATTTTGAGGTCACTAGGTCAAAGGTCAAGGTCACGGTGACCCGAAATAGTAAAATCGTTTTCGGATGATAACTCAAGAACGCATACGCCTAGGATCATGAAACTTCATAGGTAGATTGATAATGACTTGCAGATGACCCCTATTGATTTTGAGGTCACAAGGTCAAAGGTCAAGGTCACGGTGACCCGAAATAGTAAAATGATTTTCGGATGATAACTCAAGAACGGTTTTGCCTAGGATCATGACACTTCATAGGTACATTGATCGTGACTCGCAGATGACCCCTATTGATTTTCAGGTCACTAGGTCAAAGGTCAAGGTCACAGTGACAAAAATCGTATTCACACAATGGCTGCCACTACAACGGACAGCCCATATGGGGGGCATGCATGTTTTATTACTACTACTAGTACTACTACTACTACTACTACTACTACTACTACTACTTCTACTACTACTACTACTACTACTACTTCTACTACTACTTCTACTACTACTACTACTACTACTACTACTACTACTATTACTACTACTACTACTACTACTACTACACCACCACCACCACCACCACCACCACCACCGTTCACAGTGACAAAAAATGTATTCACACAATGGCTGCTACTACAACTTATAGCCCATATAGGGGGGCATGCATGTTTTACAAACAGCCCTTGTTCCATCACACTTTTGTTACAGTTTCTCATAGCACCTTCAATACTTTACCGATCTCTTTCATATTTGGCATGTAGGTACCTTGCATGGACCTCTACCTTTTGATGAGATTTGTAGTCACTGGGGTCAAGGTCACCAAGGCTAATAATAGATTTTCTCAAGGTCACACTTTGGTTACAGTTTCTCATAGCGCCTTCAATATTTGACGGATCTCTTATATATTTGGCATGTAGGCACCTTGCATGGACCTCTACCTTTTGATAAGGTTTGAGGTCACTGGGGTCAAGGTCACTGAGGCTAATATTAGATTTTCTCAAGGTCTCACTTCTTTTCACACAATTAACCCATATTTCGACAAAGCATCATTGGGGAGCATCCATCAGTTTTACTGATATCCTTGTAGTGTACATGTACATGGTCAGTGATGTGTATGTATAGTATATTGATGTTACTGAATTATCCTATGTGAAAATTGTAATTAACTTTATTTACAACATTTCAAATGGCAACTACTTATATATTTTAGAGAAGATTGATAATGTCATATACACTATACAAGATATGTGTTCTGATATGTGTGTTCAATTGAAATGATTATTTCTCTATAAATTAATTTACCTTTAACAAGGCAGCTATATAAAAAAGAGGTCATTCATTTTCATAAAGAAGTCCCATCCAAGATACAATGTTATTACTTAACAGTATGATTGTTTATCTCATGACAAACTGGGTAGATGTTCAAAGGTTGACTACAGTTGCAAATTTTAATCATGTGTTTGATCATCAATATTAATTTTCCTATTTTACGAAATGATCATATCAATTGCAAATGGCAGCTTTATGCAATCTCATGTTCTCTAAGGTTTTGATTTCATTCTCATTATTTATTACTCTAAATTCAGGATAATTACTGTAATCATTAAAAGTGGTATTTTCTTACAAAAATGCATTTTATCATTAATGCAAGAGATGTGTTTGTCAGAAACACAATGCCCCCTATTGCGCCGCTTTGAAGCCATATATTTGACCTTTGATCTTGAAGGATGACCTTGATCTTTCACCACTCAAAATGTGCAGCTCCATGAGATACACATGCATGCCAAATATCATATTGCTATCTTCAATAATGCAAAAGTTATTGCAAAACTTTAACCAAAGCCGTCCATTTGTCCACATTTGGTTTGTAAACACTCTAGCATTCACACTTCTCAAGCATTCTTTATGAAAGTTGCTGAAAGATCTCAGTCAAGTTTGATAATGAGCAAAATCACATAATGCCATAATTATTGCCCTTAGATTGTCCAAATTTTCATTATATTATACAAAATCCTTGTAAACACTCTAGAGGTCACAATTTTGTTTCAGATTTTATGAATCTTGGTCAAAATATTTATTTTTGTAAGCAAAGTTTGATGTTTGGTACAAATGTAGGTCAACTCAAAATATAGGTCACCAGGTAAAATCTTACAAAAACAAAAACACTCCATACGGCAGAGTTTTGGTTCAATAATGATGAAACTTGACCAGGATGTTTGTCTGGACAATATCTAGGTCACGTTTGACGTTTGGTAAAGATTAAATGAACCGACTCCTCTCAGGTGAGCAAACTAGGGCCATCTTGTAAGGTTGTTCCGGTTGGTGGAAAAACATGGCCGCCAAGGGGGCGTGGCATTTTTCCTTATATAGATATATATATATATATATAGTAAAATCTTGTTACCACTATAGAAGCCACATTTATTTTCCGATCATCATGAAACCTGGTAAGATGATTTGGTCAGAATGATATCTTGGACATGTTCGAGAATGGTTCCAGTTGCTTGAAAAACATGGCCACCAGGGGGCAGGGCATTTTTTCTTATATGGCTTCACGAATCTTTATGAAACTTTGTCAGAATATTTGTTTAAATGATATCTTGGATGTGTATGAAAATGGTTCTGGTCTGTTGAAAAACGTGGCTGCCAGGGTGTTCACTAGTCATGAAAGTTGGTATTAAAGAACATTTGTTCTAATGACATCTTGGACTGCAAGGAACAGGTCAGTTCCTTTTAATCTCAGGTGAGCGACTTTGGGCCTTTCAGGCCCTCTTGTTTAAGAAATTAGACTTGATATTTGAAACAGTCAGTTTTTAATCAAAATATTTTGCTTCGTCCCATTGGTCACAAGAGGCAATGAAAATGTTCCTCCCTGGCAAAACGGATTGCATGTTAAGATATGGTTGGACTGATTTTTGCTAATAAGTCTTTATTTCTTTTGAGCTAAGTTCCTGATATTAATTGACAAAATACAGAAAAACAAAACTTGTTATTATGCCCCTGGTAGGCTGGCATAACGCAGTTGAACTGTCTGTCCGTCTGTCCGTCCATCCGAAAACTTTAACATTAGTCATAACTTTTGCAATATTGAAGAGAGCAACTTAATATTTGGCATGCATATGTATCTCATGGAGCTGCACATTTTGAGTGGTGAAAGGTCAAGGTCATCCTTCAAGGTCAAAGGTCAAAAAAACAAATCCAAGGGAAGTAACAAAATTTAAAGGGAGATAATTTCTATTTTATATCATTTGGCAGGTACAGATCATTTTAACAAGGGAAGTAATATTTTTTTTAATAGATATAATCAACAACAAAAATTATTCAAAGCGGCACAGTTTGTTTCTGACAAACACATCTCTTCTTAATTTTCATTCCAGACTAATGTCAAACTTCATATTCTTATTGTTGTATTTTTGTGTTGTGTAGATAGGTAATGACATTGTGCGTTATGTTTCCTATATTCTATTAAATATATATATGGCTTAAATATATATGGCACAATGTTCACTTAGTGAGCTTTTGTTATTGCCCTTTATGCAAATTCCATTTTGGTTTTCAAAATTGACTTTGTAATCTTGCTCACAATAATATTTGCCTTTTCCAAACTAATATTATGTATATAGACAACCAGCATGATGTGTATGAGATATTAGTGGTGGCATTGATATTGGGGGAATTAGTGACCTGCATTGATGTTGGGGGAATTAGTGACCTGCATTGATGTTGGGGGAATTAGTGACCTATGGACTCATTTCTAGTTCATATAAATCGTGTTACACATAGCTTAGAGCTTTTCAAAAAGGCAAAATAGGTGGATAGTACAGTAGAACAGTATTTAACAAAGTATGTAAGGTTGTTAGCTCATGCTTTTACAAAAAGCAGATATTTTCATACAATTGTTGTAGGCAGTTGAACAGTATTTTAACAAAGTATGTAATGTTGTTAGCTTGTGCTTTTACAAAAAGCAGATATTTTCTACCAATTGTTGCAGGCAGGTATGGAGAAATATACCAAATAAGTATTACATTTGAAACGTGTTCTGGTCAAATTGAGGAATACCCTCTGTATATCATGTGTTAAGATATGTGTTCATTCCACAGCGCATGTAAAGAAATTATGGTATCAAGATTTGTTTATGACCCAACTAACATAGTGGAGGCGGACAGGTGTTTTAATGGTTTAGCAGTGAAAATATTTTTTATAGTATTTATTTCTTAAGGGATTTTTGAAAAATAGTTTATAAATCATGTCAATGATGATTCAAATTATTTTATGTTTAAGTGTCAAATTTATGTTTGTATATTTTTTAGCTCGGCTGTTTTCGGAGAAAACCCGAGGTATTGTCATATCCAGCTCGTCATGTCGTCCGCGTTGTGCTAAAACCTCAACATTTTGTCAAGGTTTTGAACATTGGCTCTAAAATCAAAGTGCTTCGACCTACAACTTTGAAACTTCATTTGTAGCTGCACCTTGGTGAGTTCTACACCCATATTTGGGTCACTAGGTCAAAGGTCAAGGTCACTGTGACCTCTAAAAAAAAAAAAAACTGACAAGCTTTCATTTCTTCAAAAATGCACCCGCAGCCGAGCGTGGCACCCGTTATGCGGTACTTGCTCTTGTTATATTACCAGGTGAAAATTTCAACTAAAATTTGAATTTATTTTGAAAACTTATTAAGTTCAATAAACCATTGTTTGCTATGCCAAAATAAGAACATTAGGTACACTTTATAAAAGATCATGTAACATGTGATAAATATATTAACATCAATTATGTCTACTTGCCAATAGTCTTTTTTGGAATGTGAGTTAAGTTCATTTTATACTTGTTTTATTTATTTGCCAGTTTGGTCACTAATAGTGTTCAAATTTATGAATAATTTGCATTCAATTATTTTCTGGTCAAAGTGTCTTTATTGGGACTAAAGATAATGAGATGCATGCGTTTGTTCATTAATATGCCAGTTAGATCACCAAAAGTGTTCAAGTTATTATGTTTTTGTCATAGTTTCTTAAATAAAAACTTTATTATGCAATTTGTTTTTTGTTTTGTTTGTTGACTGGTACTTAATCAGTAGATAGATCTTCGTGTAAGTCAATATTTTAGTTGACTAGTCATGTGTTGACATTTCAGAGATACTGAAAATAATGCTGTTTGCACATAGCCATTTTAACTTTCCCTCTACGTGGGAAAAGGTTAATAAGGAGGAGTCATTTAGGGTTAACCAAGAATGTTTACCTGCTGAATTAGAGCCCTAAACAAGGTCAAGGTCAAAATAAGTTCTAGCTATGCCGGTGTGTTGATAGAATACTTTAACCATGCAAGTAGCAAAGCATTACGTACAGACAAATGAACAGATAGAGAACGGACTAATGACCATATGCCTCCTTCAGTGTTAAATTATTAGATAAATCAAACATTTTTTTTGCTTTAACTTTAAACTTAACATTACAATTGCACCAATGAATGCAGATATTAACACACATAGACCGTAAACAAGTCAGTTGTAAAGATGATACGATGATTCTGCAAAATGACTACCACAATTTCACTTCTTTTGCTTGAAATCACTTATAAACATCATCATGATGGGGGGGGGGGGAATAACCCAGAAACTCCTTGGTTAAAAAAATACTGACCTGTTCCATTAGTTTTCTTCAAATAATAATGGGTGATAAGGTATGTGATTTGGAAATTATAATACATTTGTGAGCTTTGTACCAACAGGAAAGCATTCTCTTGCTGGATTCATCTATTGAAAGTGACTGTAAGCCAGAAGATAATAATTTTCATGTTTCCAATACAGACAATTATGGAACAAATATTCAGTAATATTTAACCCTCAGTCAAGTGAAAGACTGTCAAACACATTAAAAAGGCATGTTTAAATCACAAAACTGACACCTGTAACATTATCAATATGAATAACTGGTAAACCAACATGAAGCCTACATATTTTCCAATTTGACATTAGAATTTAAGAAATTTGCAAATCAAATAATTAATCAAAATATGTCAGGAAACGACACTGATGCTCCAACAACAGGTTTTGACAATTTTACCATACTGTTCAGTAGATAAAAAGGAAAATGGCCATTATTGAGCCAAAACAGGTTTGAGTCCAAATTTCTTTCTAAAAGATCATGTAAACCCAGTACACATAAAGGTCATTGAGCTGTGTACGTTTGAGCAAGATCTACCCTGCATTTAAAGGATAGTTGAAAAAAAACAAGCTTTTGGACCTAAGCATGCATGAAGGAGTGCAATGCTTTACACTTAAGTCTTCCACTTTGAAGGAGAACAAGCAAATTCATTGAATTTATATCCCCCGCAAAAAAATTGTGTTTATGGATGGGTGCAAATGCCTTGATATACGACATAATCCTAAAAATAAAGTTTAGGTGTAGGGTCATTGTTTTTAACCAGGTTTTCCGAAGGAAAAAACTGGTTATTAGATTGGCGAATGCGGGCGGGCTGGCGGGCGGGCGGAACAAGCTTGTCCGGGCCATAACTATGTCGTTCATTGTCAGATTTTAAAATCATTTGGCACATTTGTTCACCATCATTGGACGGTGTGTCTCGCGAAATAATTACGTCGATATCTCCAAGGTCAAGGTCACACTTTGAGTTCAAAGGTCAAAAATGGCCATAAATGAGCTTGTCCTGGCCATAACTATGTCATTCATTGTGAGATTTTAAAATCATTTGGCACATTTGTTCACCATCATGGGACGGTGTGTCGCACGAAAGAATCACATCAATATCTCGAATGTCAAGGTCGCCACGACTAAAAATAGATTTTTTTTAAAAAACAAACTTACAAAGGGGGTTAATTTTGTTTGTTCATTTCAAAAGTTCAGTTTGAGTTTTCTCCCTTTATCAGATTTTTTTTTCACAATGAAAACCTGGTTTTGTGACAATTTTGTCCCTTGTTATGCATTGCAATTCACCTCATTGATATCTATACACCCATGAAGTTTCATGTTGAAATCTTTTAGCATATCTGAGATATAGC
Source organism: Dreissena polymorpha (assembly GCF_020536995.1). Lineage (NCBI taxonomy): Eukaryota > Metazoa > Mollusca > Bivalvia > Myida > Dreissenidae > Dreissena > Dreissena polymorpha. The sequence goes on from NC_068366.1 coordinate 74,270,933, forward strand.
CCTGACAAGTTACATCATACAAAAACAACAAAGGGCAATTTCTCTTATTAAAGAAAGTGAAGGGTTATGGTTCTTAAGCATGGCACTTCTCCTCATTGATATCAATACGCGCATGAAGTTTCATGTTGAAGTCTTGTATGGTACCTTAGATGTAGCCCTGAATTGTTACACCACACTAAACAAGAGGGCCTGAAAGGCCCAAAGTCGCTCACCTGAGATAACAAGATAGTATTGGGACAAATCTTCTGACCAAGTTTCATGTAGATCGGAAAATAAATGTGGCCTCTCTAGAGTGTTAACAAGGTTTTACTATAGCCATATAAGGAAAAATGCCCCGCCCCCTGGCAGCCATGTTTTTCAACCAACCGGCATAATTTTTTAACTCGTCCATTATATTATCAGGATGAATCTTCTGACCAAGTTTCATGAAGATCGGACAGTAAATGTTGCCTCTAGAGTGTTAACAAGATTTTACTATAGCCATATAAGGAAAAATGTCCCGCCCCTTGGAAGCCATGTTTTTTAAGCAAACATAATTATTTTCAAACTCATCCAAGATTTCATTGAGACCAATCTTCTAACCAAATTTCATGAAGATTGGACAATAAATGTTGCCTCTATAGTGTTAACAAGGTTTTATTATAGCCATATATAGCCATATAAGGAAAAATGCCCCGCCCCTGGTGGCCATGTTTTTGACGCAACAAAAACCATTTTCGAACTCATCCAATATATCATTGGGACAAATCTTCTGAGCAAGTTTCATGAAGATCAGAAAATAAATGTGACCTCTAGAGTGTTAACAAGGTTTTACTATAGCCATATTAGGAAAAATGCCCGGCCCCGTGGTTGCCATGTTTTTCGACCTACCGGCATCATTTTTGAACTCGTCCAAGATATTATTGGGATGAATCTTCTGACCCGAGTTTCATGAAGATCGGGCTATAAATGTGGCCTCTTAGAGTGTTAGCAAGATTTTACTATAGCCATATATAGCCATATAAGGAAAATTGCCCCGCCCCTTGGCAGCCATGTTTTTCAAGCAAACGTAACCATTTTCTAACTGATCCAAGATATAAATAAGACAAATCTTTTGACCACATTTCATGAAGATTGGACAATAAATGTGGCCTCTAGAGAGTTAACAAGGTTTTACTATAGCCATATAAGGAAAAATGCCCCGCCCCCTGGTGGCCATGTTTTTCAACCAACCTGCATCATTTTCAAACTTATCCAAGATATTATTGGGATGAATCTTCTGACCAAGTTTCATGACCATTGGACAACAAATGTGGCCTCTAGAGAGTTAACAAGATTTTACTATAGCCATATAAGGAAAAATGCCCCGCCCCTTGGCAGCCATGTTTTTCAAGCAAAGGTTACCATTTTTGAACTTATCCAAGATATCATTGGGACAAATCTTCTAAGCAAGTTTCATGAAGATCGGAAAATAAATGTGGCCTCTAGAGTGTTAACAAGGTTTTACTATAGCCATATAAGGAAAAATGCCCCGCCCCCTGGTGGCCATGTTTTTCAACCAACCTGCATCATTTTCAAACTCATCCAAGATATTATTGGGATGAATCTTCTGACCAAGTTTCATGACCATTGGACAACAAATGTGGCCTCTAGCCATATAAGGAAAAATGCCCCGCCCCCTGGCGGCCATGTTTTTCAACCAACCGGCATCATTTTCGAACTCGTCCAAGATATTATTGGGATAAATCTTCTGACCAATTTTCATGAAGATCAGACAATAAATGTGGCCTCTAGAGTGTTAACAAGATTTTACTATAGCCATATAAAGCCATATAAGTAAAAATGCCCCGCCCCTTGGCAGCCATGTTTTTCAAGCAAACGTTACCATTTTCGAACTCATCCAAGATATCATTCAGACCAATCTTCTGACTAAATTTCATGAAGATTGGACAATAAATGTGGCCTCTAGAGAGTTAACAAGGCAAATGTTGACGCCGCACAACGTACGACGCACGACGGACAAAAGGTGATCACAAAAGCTCACCATGAGCACGGTGTGCTCAGGTGAGCTAAAAACAACGGGAAATAACTCTTATTTAAGAAAATGTAGTGTTATGGTTATTGTGCATTACACTTCTCCTGATTGGTATCTATTCACACATGAAGTTTCATGATGATATCTTATATAGTTTCTGAGATAGTCCTGAAATTTTTTGTGACGAACAGATGGACAGACTGACGGGCAGACTGACAGAGTGATGGACAACGCCAATTCAATATCCCTTGGCACAGGATTAAAAAATATTATGTCTACGAAGAACTCACCTGTACATAAGGCTCATGCATTGCTTAAAATAACAATGGACAGTTCCCAAAACCGTGAAATCAAAACATTATCACATCCATTTTTTTTCCATTTTATTTCTATAACATTTTAGCATATTCATTCGGGTCAAAGTCATCTTCAATTTCTTCTTTCACTTCAATCTTCTTCACTGGGTACAGTTTACGACGCCTTTCAGCTTTCTGTTCTTCTGTAAGCTTGGTGAGGTCTTCGGGTAACTGTAATAAAATTGCAATTATAAAATATACTGTCTTGGGTGCGATGGTTGGACGGTATTTCAAACATAAAATAATAAAAATAAATATTTGTGTTTTTTAACCGTTTTATAAAAAACAAGGGACAAAATTGTCACAAAACCAGGTTTTCATTGTGAAAAAAAAATCTGATAAAGGGAGAAAACTCAAACTGAACTTTTGAAATGACCAAAAAAATTAACCCCCTTTGTAAGTTTTTTTTTTTTTTTTAATCTATTTTTAGTCGTGGCGACCTTGACATTGGAGATATTGACGTGATTCTTTCGTGGGACACACCGTCCCATGATGGTGAACAAATGTGCCAAATGATTTTAAAATCTCACAATGAATGACATAGTTATGGCCAGGACAAGCTCATTTATGGCCATTTTTGACCTTTGAACTCAAAGTGTGACCTTGACCTTGGAGATATCGACGTAATTATTTCGCGCGACACACCGTCCAATGATGGTGAACAAATGTGCCAAATGATTTTAAAATCTGACGATGAACGACATAGTTATGGCTCGGACAAGCTCATTTATGGCCATTTTTGACCTTTGAACTCAAAGTGTGACCTTGATCTTGGAGATATCGACGTAATTATTTCGCGCGACACACCGTCCAATGATGATGAACAAATGTGCCAAATGATTTTAAATTCTGACAATGAACAACATAGTTATGGCCCGGACAAGCTTATTCCGCCAGCCCGCCAGCCAGCCAGCCAGCCCGCCAGCCAGCCAGCCCGCCCGCATTCGCCAATCTAATAACCAGTTTTTTCCTTCGGAAAACCTGGTTAAAATGGGGGGGGGGGGTGAGGTGGGGGGGGGTATAGTGTGAGGGTGTGGTGGTAATTTGTGAGATGATCTTAAAAAAAAAAAAAAAAAAAATAGGGGGGGGGGGGGGGGATTCGGGTGGGGGGGGAGGGGGGGTGGGGGGGGGATTCTTGGGTGCGATGGTTGGACGGTATTTCAAACATAAAATAATCAAAATAAATAGTTTTGTTTTTTAACCGTTTAAAATAAAATTGGGGAGGGGGTGGGGGGGGGTATAGTGTGAGGGTGTGGTGGTCATTTGTGAGATGATCTTAAAAAAAAAAAAAAAAAAAAAAAAAAAAAATTAGGGGGGGGGGGGGTTTGTGGGGGGGGGGGGGGGGGCACGGGCGATGGTTTGGGTGGAGTCTATTGTGGTATGTCAGGTAAGAGTAGTTTTGTCAAAATATCAATCAAATCTAATCATAAATAAAGAAGTTATGGCAATTTTAGTGAAATTTAATAATTTGACCTTGAGAGTCAAGGTCATTCAAAGGTCAAGGTAAAATTCAACTTGCCAGGTACAGTAACCTCATGATAGCATGAAAGTATTTGAAGTTTGAAAGCAATAGCCTTGATACTTAAGAAGTAAAGTGGATCGAAACACAAAATTTAACCATATATTCAAAGTTACTAAGTCAAAAAAGGGCCATAATTCCGTAAAAATGACATCCAGAGTTATGCAACTTGTCCTTTTACTGTACCCTTATGATAGTTTGCGAGTGTTCCAAGTATGATAGCAATATCTATGATACTTTAGGGGTAAAGTGGACCAAAACACAAAACTTAACCAAACTTTCAATTTTCTAAGTATAAAGGGCCCATAATTCCGTCCAAATGCCAGTCAGAGTTACATAACTTTGCCTGCACAGTCCCCTTACGGTAGTTAGTAAGTGTTGCAAGTATGAAAGCAATAGCTTTGATACTTAAGGAATAAAATGGACCTTAACACAAAACTTAACCAAAATTTTCAATTTTCTAAGTATAAAAAGGGCACAAAATTCTGTCAAAATGCACGCCAGAGTTATCTAACTTTGCGTGCCCAGTCCCCTCATGATAGTAAGTAAGTGTACCAAGTTTGAATGCAATAGCATTGATACTTTCTGAAAAAAGTGGACCTAAACGCAAAACTTAACCAAAATTTTCAATTTTCTAAGTATAAAAAGGGCACATAATTCAGTCAAAATGCACGCTAGAGTTATCTAACTTTGCCTGCCCAGTCCCCTCATGATAGTAAGTAAGTGTACCAAGTTTGAATGCAATAGCATTGATACTTTCTGAGAAAAGTGGACCTAAACGCAAAACTTAACCGGACGCCGACGCCGACGCAGACGCCGACGCAGACGCCGACGCCGACGCCAAGGTGATGACAATAGCTCATAATTTTTTTTCAAAAAATAGATGAGCTAAAAATAGAAAACTGATTGCTGGTGAATACATGTAACCTTGAGTTTGCATAAAGGCATTGCATCGTAATATCATATGTAGGTAGCTAATATGCAGACATATAGGGCCAGTCAAGCATATTTGTCTAAATACCCTCATGGGAGATACTACAAGTGTAATGTACATTTGATATGTAGCACACATATTCTTACAGTAACCACATTTTGTGACATGGAGCTTACATTTAATAGTTCAACATTATTGGAAGGTGGCCAATCACCCTGCTTATTTAAAAAAAAATACCAACAATCTGCTACTTTTTTAAGCTGTAGTAAAAAATAAACTTAAATTCCCCTCTTAATTTAAGTATTCATCAACCTATCTTAAAACTTAATAAACAGTTAATATTTTACCCTCAAAATCTGCCTTGGTTCCTTGTATCGAATATATAATGAAGACCCATCAGGCTGGACTACTAGTACAGGGTAGGTACGAACAAAGTCTTTCTTGTTCACACGGGCTATTCCTGCTTTGTAGCTGTTATGTCGGCTCTGTGCATGACAGCACGACCAAGTGGGAAGATCTGTTGTGACTGTGAAACATGGCCAGGTGTAACAGGTCAGCTGTGGAACTTGTCTGTAACATTTAAATGTTATCTGGTTAAATTTAATTTCATTTTAACATATTAAGGTCTATATTCCCCTTTTGATAATAATCTGATGTTTAAAAAAAATCCAAGCTTTCTTTCCAATCAGTGATTTCATGCCTGTTTGCTACACTGGGTGGTAATTCTGTTTATCAATGTGACTTTTGAGTTCAGAATAACAAAATTGACCCTAAAGCTGTTGGTACTGTTAAGTCTTATTTGAATATCTTAAATACATTATTACATGTACAGAGATATTGAATTGTTGGAAGGAGCCTTAACATACATTTTCAAAAACCCCAACAGGGCATGAATCTGTTGATTTACATGAAAGAGTTATGGGCTTTGGACAACTACAACACAATCAGTGAATGACCTGGAACATGTGTGGTGTTAACTGTGTTTCAAACAAATACAGTATTAATTATTGGACACAATTAAAGTTTTGGGAAACCCTCTTTTATGTCAAAATAATTGTATTTTTTAAGACAAATCTCAAATACCAGTTCAATAAAGAAAACTGATTCAACCATGTATTGTTTGTTTAGTTTGTTCTTTCATTCAAGAGTACTATATTGGAACAAACCATTGTCAAATGTCCAGGGTGGTAAAGATGTAGAAATATTATTTTTGGCCTGCAAATATTACGTAAGAACTTATGGATTGGCTATTTAAAAAAAACATAAGAACTAATATTCCCAGTGGCAAACGCGTTAGTCCATGTGAAAAATTGTAAACATATTGCAAAGGAACCAATGCAATTGTTAAGTCTATCAATGCAGACATTGGCATAGCCATGTAATCTCACATTCTAAAAGAAACATAATATACTAATAGCAACAACCACATATTTTAATAGTTAAATATTATGTACATAACTATATTTTTCCTGAATCTGTGACTTGTGAGGAAAATAAAAATGCATAGTTTGACCATATAAACAGAAAACAAAAAAACAATTGACGGAATAGAAGTTGAGAAAAAAGGCTGTATAAATTCTGCTGTTTTTATTTTTGCATAAAAATCTGACCCCATATGTTATATCAGCAATGGAAAACACTGGGAACTAAAACTAGTGCTCTATTTGTATGTCAGTTATGTATGAACAAATTCCAACTGAAACATTCAATCCAAGCAGTTGAATTCATTTATTTTTCGCCTATCAAAGACCATCAGGGGCATGTGGAAATATCAGAAAATATTGAAATAGCAGGAATAACAATGATTTGTCTCATCATTTCAATATAAACTATCTTATAGATGATATTAGTTGCATCAATGAATATGTTTGAAGACACACAGCAAACATATATAGTAATAAAATAGTAATACACACGAGTATATGGTTTACAAATGGTATTGCTTTTCCCCACCCACTTCCATTACCAGAGGTGGTAATCACGTGATAGTCAAGATGGCGACATCCATGATGAGACAGTCATTAGTCATTTTTCGCCGTTTTAAACCCTTTATTACTTCTGTTTATTTTTTAAATGACGTTCACTTTCCAGCCATATCAGTAAAACAGTGATTAGCATTTATTTCGTATTTAAATTCGCTTTATATCTGGACTTTACTTGGTGCAAATTTTCATAGTGGAGCCCTAATTAGGTCATCCCGCTAAGAAATTTTGCACTGAGTAAAGTCAAGATATAGAGCGAATATTACTATGAAATAAAAGCCAGTAACTTTCTTCCCAATATGGCTGGAAAGTGAGCGGATAAAGAAAACATAATACAAGTAAAAAAGGGTATAAATCAACGAAAATTATCTGCCTCGGCATGGACGTCGCCATCTTGTTTGTAACGTGATTACCCCCTCTGATTACAATAGGAGAGAAATATTGTGTTTTTCTCATGATTTTTAACTTGTTTATTGCTAAATCTTGGCTCATCAGTAGAATGTATTAACAACTGAAATAAAAGAAGAAAAGTTTTGAAAATTTAAGCCTCATATCATTAATTTACTAGAAATGGTTATGCAGTTATGCAGAGGCCAACGCGTATCCCCATGCCGCATGTTTGACCCAGGGGCGCCCCAGGGTTGGTAATGAGGCCATGCATAGTTGAGATAGACCGTATTGTCATAAGAGATGTTAAGTATAAATTTGAAGTAATTCGGTGTAGAAATGAAGATTTTAAATAACCTAAAAAATGAGTGAAAATCTATACCCTAATTTCTCCTCCTCATCCTGCTCTCCTAACAAATCTAATACTGAATCAACTTCACTGATGTCCATTATGAACATGTCACCTCATTGGAATGACTTACGAGATAGCTGAACATGCTCTCTTATAGCCAATCTTCTTGCTTCTGTTTTGGAAGTTACGTTTTGAGGTTAAATGGTTAACTAAATAGAAGTCTCTCAGAAATTTTCTATCGCAATGTTGTACACAACAATGAAAATGTTGAATTTCATGTCTTTGATGTGCCTGTTCTAAATCCTTTTTGCTTTAAATAGTTTCTCACATTTTTCACACTTGAACATGTTTGACTCTCAAAGTGTAATTGAACAATTGAAAGTTTCAGCCCTTTAAAAGATTCTTGAGGCTCTATTCCATGAGTTTCTCATGCTTTTTATGCTTGACTGCATTCTATCTCTTCTCTCATATACAGGTGTCCCTTTGCGCCAATATTTAATAATCCTTTGTGTAAACATTAGATGGATGAGTTAATCCATTTCACAGATGAGTTAACACAAACAATTGAATACTAAATACATCTCTGCACCAATACTGTGTAACTCTATGCGCCACTTTGATTTATTTAAAATGTTTATATCATTTGGCAGGTTATTGACTTACCTCCCTTTAAAGCTTATTACTTCCCTTGGATTTGTTTTTTGGCCTTGAAGGATGACCTTGACCTTAACCTTTAACCAATCAAAATGTGTAGCTCCATGAGATACACATGCATGCCAAATATGCAGTTGCTATCATCAAAATTGCAAAAGTTATGGCAAATGCACCATAAAAATAAGTGAAAATCTCTGACCCGGCCCGCTCAAACCCCTATAACTTTTGACCCAGGGGTCAAATCAAAATTCTGTCACTCTCACCACCGCACATATGCTCATAGCTACCATGTATGTAAGTTTCACGGTTCTAGTGCTAATAGTGTAGGAGGAGCAGGTGGCCAGGATGGGCAAAAGGACGGACGGACAGACGCACATCACCACAATATCCCCACTTTTTCTCCGAAAAACGTGGGGATAATAAATCTATTTATTTAACAAAGTTAATTTATTACCATCTCTATTTTTTATAAGTTAACTGTTTACTCAATATTTGACACGAACGAGAACTATAACTACAAAGTCAAGACATGTGGTCCTGAAATAACGTACTAAAATGTTAATTTGATAGCAAGATGAGTTTGTGAAACTGCTACAAACATTTGCATGCCAAACATGAAGTTGCTATCTGCAATGGCTCAACAAAGCTCAAGTCTAGACAAAACTCATAAGTTATGTCAAATGCCAAAATGTTTAACAAACTGACAGACTGACAGACCGACAGACGGCACAAAAACAATATGTCTCCCCCATGTGAAGGGACATACAAATGATGCTTTCTACGATAACAAAGTTAAAGAACTTACACAAATCATTGTGATCGTTGAAAACATGGGTACGAACATTTTTTGGGACGAAAGTGGTTGGAATATAAATACAATATTTTACAACAATATACACGTAGTAACAGTATTTTTATATTGCAAATGGTATACTAATCTGATTTGAAATAAAATTGACATTGCAAATTAAATAATACCTCGAATACCTTGTGTGTTAATTTGCTGTGTTGCGCGCGTTAACTTTTGTTTTGGGAGCAGGTTACCTCCCCTGACGTACTTTCACTCGCTCTTTTCAGCTGAGGAATTTAGTATCAATAGGTATTTTAATCCCATAAAACTTGCATGAAATAATTTTATAAGGAATTCGTCTTCAAGAAAATCACAATTTCACTCGCGTATTTGCATGCCAACTTTATCATATGGGCTCCTAAAGAATTCCGTGTAAGTTTTTTCCTGATTTTTTAACTTTCTGGTTTCGTTTTCATTGAATACATCAACTATAACCCCTCCCCTTTGCATAATTTAATACATTATCATTCAGAATAGTCGCATTGTTTCTCTAAAACACGTAATAGTAAGTAGGGGTCTTGAGGTCAGAACTCATTTGCATATCTGAAAATTGTCTCCCCTGATTTCCGATTGCTAATATTAATGACTTTGGACTTGCTCCCATTATTTATATATTTATGCAAATAATGGTATTAAAATAAAATATCGACCTAAACACGACGCGAAAACGTATTTCTTTTTCACGTTTTTAAGTTGTATTTGAGTGCAGCATAAAAACTGTTTATTAAGTAAATATGACATAATAGTTTATTCATGAAAATGTAATTTTATTTTGCATTTTTAATCTCCTTTTTGATAAAAATGCAAAAAGAGAATGCTAACCTTGAAATTTTAACAAGAGCAGCCATTTTGTCGCTTATGCCATTAATTGAAAAAAGAAAAGGAGTTAGCAACTGAAATGTTACAGTGATTCTAATCAACAAAAGTATACCCGATATCTTACTATCACTTATTTGTTATATTTTTAAACTCTGTTACTGTAGATTGCTTTCAAATAATATTTACTCATTATTACTTGTTTTATGCCGCTCATGTGAATGAAAAGTCACATGACCTATCATGTGGTCATTCTGGGACAAAAAACAAGATGTGATAGTGAAAACTGAACAGCAGAAAATGTACACATTAATAGTGTTAGCTGCTGTTTCCCTTACAGGTAAAATTTTAAGCAATAGTGTACAGTGATCAGATAAATTCTTATTTGTTGTTAGTTATTTATGGAATTGTTCATTGTTCATTATTTAACTTTTATAATTACATCTGCTGTTCTACATTGTATCTTTCAAGTTGAAATTTTTTATCGAAAGTATGCAGGGGTTTTTCTGCCTATTTTGGGAAAAGGAGTCTGACCAAATTGGGAATTTTTTATCGACAAAATTGTCCATTTTGGGAATTTTTGCTTCGATAAAACGGCTCATTTTGGGAAAACATTGTGAATTTATTGTGCTTAAATAAGTCAGAGGTTTAACAAATAAATTTGTTATTTTGACCTTAAATGCAGTTAAGCATCAGATGAGTAAGTTTGGTTTGTGTGAATGTGCTGTGAAATGGGGAGCACAGCAGGTTAATGTGCTGAATCCTCGCTCAACCACAGCAGTGCTTGTTGGTATGATACACATCAGCTGGACGAGTTGGAACATTAATAATCATAAGTCATAAGACACTTCTTTCTAAAAAAAAAAAAGAATGAATTTTTTTCGGAAATTGGGAATTTTTGTTATAATTTTGGTTTGGGATCAGGTCCATTTGCATTGGGAATGCCTCCGTTTTCCGGAGGCGCAGACAGTGCTGAAAAACCCCTGGTATGGAACGCCAAAACTGCCTTTTGTTCAGGTTAACCGATATGTTTGGTTAGTTGACACATCGGGTCTGCTTAACATTATCTTAGGTTACCTAAGATCATGTTGGGTAAAATTGTAACAATGTTTTGTTAACATTATGCTGGGTTAAGTTGATATATTAATTATTATGTTGGGCCAAGATATTATAACCCAACATTATGTTACCTTAACCAAATCAGGGTGTTTCGCCCTAATACCTGTTTGCTCGTTAGTCGTTTCACCCTAATACCCCTTAGCCCTTGGTCGTTTCGCCCTTAAGCCTGGGTCATATCGTACTTGTATCACATGTCCTTTGTGACATCTGTCACATAAATCACAAGTGGTGGAATGTTGGCGAGGTGTGACTATCTGCTCACAAGAAATACACAATTTGTCTGCCATAAGAATGTGTCGATATATAAATTCATGAATGACAATGCCATAGCCATGTTGCTTATTATATACACTTTCGGCGAATATCTTGAGATCAAAAGATTCAAACTGGCTTAAAGTTTATAAAAACAATATAACGCCTTTATAATATCTTCTTTTAATGTTTATATGCTATGAATTAGCCAATCATCTTATCAAATGTCTTCCGATCTAAGTTTGTTGGATAATGGTAACTGGTCCTGAAATAATTTTAATTGGCAAATCAACTCATCATACCTCTGCCAAACTTATTAATCACGATACTTACATGTAGTTTGTAACATAATGTATCATAATTTTTCTGCTAATTAATTGCAATTACAATCAAACGGATAATTGCGCAATAATCAAATTTGTGTCTAAGTTTCCCATATATGTTAAACAAATACAATTCAGATCGAAACAACATTTACAAAACCATAATATTATATTACAATCAAATAAGGGCGAAACAACCCACTTGTAAATGCAAAACGACTCAGAGTGACCTAGGGCGAACATGTTTTAGGTTGAAACGACCCGATACCACCTTAACCTTACATAATGTTAACATTAATAAAGCCAACATTATAATCACTTGTCCCAAAATAATGTCAATTTCTCTTGCAGCCTCAGCATCCCATATATCTGTGTCGTTTTCTGACAGTGATTTACAGGTGATAGTGGGGAAGAATGCCACTGTAAAACTCTCATCAAAGTAAGTCGAACTACTTTAATTCGCAATCAATTGGTCAACTTGACCCTTGTCATGAAAAAAGTCATTTTACTACAATCATGTACATATACTACTGAAAAAATCTTCTAATGTTGATGTTTGTGTTTTGTTCAAAAGACAGCACATCAGTGGCACTCTTGTTATTTATTTGCAATATGATATTTATTTATTAAAGATCACTTAATGGCCTTGTTTAATTAGAAAGCCAGCAATTTTAACTGGGCACTAGGTTTATTGTGCGCTCTATTTATATATCAATGGCTTTATTTCTTAATATTACTAACACAATTTTTTAACTCTTGTCACATCCCATATATATTTAGGGTCTAAAATATTAAAATGTGTTAATTTCTGTGACCTAAAAGACTACAAGGTAAGCGAAGTTGAAATTTTTACTGTGTAAATTTTTTATTGCTAGAATATAGACAAAATTTAAACACCACTCTAATGGATGATCTTATATTGACCAATTTACCCAAATAAATCGATAGGACTAGGCTCATTGGATCAAAAATGGTGACATTTTCAATAACCATGTATCAATGACCATTGTCCACTAGGCTTTGCAATAAAATAACAATAGCATTATTGAATTGTTGGCTTATTAAACCCTATTAAAGTTCGCAAATGTTAGTACCAGTGACCTTCGTTGAAATGTACCGGTAACGCGTACATCAAATAAAACCTTAGAATAACAATTTGAAAAAATAATTCATTCTTCGGATCAAAATTATGTTTCAATAGCGTGATATAAACCCATGACATTTGGAAAAATGAAACATTGTTAAACTTAATATGATTATAAATAACATTACATTGTATTCCAATTGTTCATAAGTGCATGTTTAACTGCATTTTTATTTTTGAATCATAAAGAATATTGCTGTAAAGAGATTTTTTCCTTGTTTTGCAAGGGCCGTATATAGACCCCTTCCCCCAAAAGAAAGGCCCTTTCCCTTAAAATAATTTCTTTAAAATGATGCAATTTTCCCCAAATTTCAAGCTTACTTTGGGAAATTTCTTCACCGTTTTCAGTTTTGTTGATATCTTTTTTAAAGTTTTTTTCTTCTCCAAAATTCAAGGCCAGGCAGTTTCCCCAAATCAAGAAAAAAAGTCCTGCTGTATAATAAACTAAATAAACCTCTGTTAACCGCGCTCAGTGCTTAATCGCCATAAAAGCTGTATGGGGTAATAGATCACCCACTGATAAGAGATATTAGAGTATTGAATAATAAGTCACATTACACAGCCATGTATGCTGACACAGATGCACCACGAGAAATTCTCAGGAAACTTTCCAGTCCCAAACTGTGCTGTTCAGCGTAAAATCAGTAACGAGAATGCGTATAAGGGCAGGGTTTACTGGCGACCATTATTTTTGATTGGCATCAGTCTTGAAGTTAGCGTTTATCACAGATTGATTTACAAGCAATCACAGTTTTAAAATTTATGTAATTAAATATCCAGCGGTTATTAAACAGTACATGAAAGACGGTGTCGGGTATCATCTTCAATTGAGCAATTAATTACTTATGGCGAGTAATATACCTTATAGAAATTGACTTTATGGAGTTTTGTGCTATACACGTTTTTGCTTTTTTTGCAAGTGAGAGTTTCACAAATGAAGCTCTGCTCGAGTTCACGTATCAGATTGGTAATGGGGATCCAGACTTCAATCAAGGAAAAGACAATTACATCTTTTCATTGGGTAATATATCCATATCCAAGGGAGACAAGCTGGCTCAGGAAGTTGTAATCAAGGGACAGAACCCTGGTAACCTGATACTAGGCTTGAATTCCACTTCAGAGGAAATCAATGAGTAAGTTAAATCTGTTGTTATGATGTCCACAACTATGGCCATGTAATGGGCTGTTTGTCCATCTGACCATAAACATCTCAGAATATCGATATGTAGGTGATTGGAAATTGGAAAGAAAATAATTTTTGCCGCAAAACCAATTTTGGTCGAATTTCTGCACTTTGTCATTTTACCAGTACAAAATACTTACTTAAAGACAGATCTTTCAATTTTAATGGAACACTGAATTATAAAGCTCACATTAGGCATCAAACTGGAATGGACTGTGTATTTTCATGATTTTTGAAACCAAACTGCATTTTATGTTTTTCATATTTGTTTGTTATATTCTGTTGTTATTTTAATTGTAATAATAATAATTATAATAATAATTGATTGCTTTTTAGCTCACCTGTCACGAAGTGACATGGTTAGCTTATGTGACCGTGTGATGTCCAGCGTCCGTATGTGCGTGCGTGTGTCCGTCAACATTTTGTTTGTGTAGACAGTAGAGGTAACAGTTTTTGTCCAATCTTTATGAAATTTGGTCAGAATGTTTATCTTGATGAAATCTGGGTTGGGATTGTATTTGGGTCATCTGGGGTCAAAAACTAGGTCACTAGGTCAAAAACTAGGTCACATAATAGGTCATATAATAGAAAAACCTTGTGTAGACAATAGAGGTCGCAGTTTTCATCCAATCTTTATGAAATTTGGTCAGAATGTTTATCTTGATGAAATCTGGGTTGGGATCGTATTTGGGTCATCTGGTGTCAAAAACTAGGTCACTAGGTCAAAAACTAGGTCAAATAATAGAAAAACCTTGTGTAGACAGTAGAGGTCACAGTTTTCATCCAATCTTTATGAAATTTGGTCCGAATGTTTATCTTGATGAAATCTGGGTTTATCTTGATGAAATCTGGGTTGGGATTGTATTTGGGTCATCTGGGGTCAAAAACTAGGTCTCTAGGTCAAAAACGAGGTCAAATAGTAGAAAAACCTTGTGTAGACAGTAGAGGTCACAGTTTTCATCCAATCTTTATGAAATTTGGTCAGAATGTTTATCTTGATAAAATCTGGGTTGGGATTGTATTTGGGTCATCTGGGGTCAAAAACTAGGTCACTAGGTCAAAAACTATGTCAAATAATAGAAAAACCTTGTGTAGACAGAAGAGGTAGCAGTTTTCATCCATTCTTTATGAAATTTGGTCAGAATGTTTATCTTTATGAAATCTGGGTTGGGATTGTGTTTGGGTTATCTGAGGCCAAAAACTAGGTCACTAGGTCAAATAATAGAAAAACCGTCAACAATTTGTTTGTGTAGACAGTAGAGGTCACAGTTTTCATCCAATCTTTATGAAATTTGGTCAGAATGTTTATCTTGATGAAATCTGGGTTGGGATTGTTTTTGGGTCATCTGGGGTCAAAAACTAGGTCACTAAGTCAAAAACTAGGTCACTAGGTCAAATAATAGAAAAACATTGTATAGACAATAGAGGTCACAGTTTTCATCCAATCTTTATGAAATTTGGTCAGAATGTTTATCTTGATGAAATCTGGGTTGGGATTGTATTTGGGTCATCTGGGGTCAAAAACTAGGTCACTAGGTCAAATAATAGAAAAACCTTGTGTAGACAATAGCGGTCACAGTTTTCATCCATTCCAATCTTTATAAAATTTGATTAGAATGTTTATCTTAATGAAATCTGTGTTGGGATTGTATTTGGGTCACCTGGTTTCAAAAACTAGGTCACTAGGTCAAATAATAGAAAAACCTTGTGTTGACAATAGAGGTCACAGTTTTCATCTAATCTTTATGAAATTTGGTCAGAATGTTTACCTTGATGAATTCTGAGTGGGGATTGTATTTGGTTAGTCAGGTGAGCGATTCAGGGCCATCATGGCCCTGTTGTCAAATATTTTATCTGTATTTAAATTATTGTCATAAACTGGGTTTCATTTATTACAGATTTATAGTTAGCTCAACTATTCACCGAATAGTTCAAGCTTTTCTACTCACCCAAATGTTGGTGTTTCCGCTCAAATAATTTATTTGAAATGAAGGTCATGGTGCAGAATCAACGAGGTTTCCAGGGTTTTACATACGGGCTGGACAGAATGTTAACGCACCAAGATATCGAAATACATTTTCAAAAATTGTTAGTGCATAAAAGACAGTTTTTTTGCAGTTTGTGCCGATATTTTTTAAGTTAGAAGAATACATCCTTGACAAAATTTCACGTTGCGTGAAGATTAGCTTTGTACAAAGAATGCAGTAAATACCGAATTGTTTAACAAGAACACAGGCTTATCAAATATAGTAATTCTGATGTATTTCACATTGCCATAAGCAGCATACAAATCTGTCTTTTATGCACTAGTTGAAATTTTAAAGAAAAATCATTAAAAAAAGTTATTTGAAATAAAGCACTACTTACTGTCGTTGGTAAAACAATGAAAATCTAGTTTCTTGACATGGTCACATTTCTTGTTTTAATGTATAAAGTTTCAGCGTTAAGTTTGCATATTCTATAGAACTGCGACAGATAATCAACTTCAAAAATCTAATTTTTCTTCATTATATCAGTTGACTGTAAGCAAAATCATTCTATCAAAGCCGAAAATAGTCAAGTTCAAGTGCGCTGTCTTGGGTCAGCTCTTGTTAATTGATATAAGCTTGAAGTTTTTTTGGTTTAATCAATTTCAGTTATACTGTATGTTTGCATGACTGTGTCTTTTTGCTTATAATTTGTAAAAAATAATTAATGCAACAAGTTAAACAGTATTTAAAGAATTGTTGAAAAATTGTCTTATTCCAATTGCACATAATACTAATAGTGTGTTTTAGGATAATACATGAAAAAAGCCTTATAGTAACTTACCGTTAGTTTTTGCAAGACACTCCAATGCCTAAATAACCTTTAGTCATTTTGAAATGCCACAATAATACATCAGACTCCATGTATTAGATGTTTACCATTTTAAGATCTAAATATAAGATTAAAGCTAAAAATCACAATAATGCCTTTTTTATCAATGATAGTAGACAGACAGACAGTTAGACAGACAGACAGACAATTTTAACAAGCCAGAAATAAAATAGGTATCACTTATGCATGAAAATCATCTTTACTTGATATTTATACCATTTTTTTAGACACCTTGTTTTTTCAGCAACTTTGGTATAAACAAATACTGATATTTACACAAGTCTCAATGCCCCACTTTCACAGCCTGAAGAGCGTGTTTGTCCGTATTGATGTGGTGATCAGCAGTGCCCTCGTCACCATTAACGCAGTGATTGGCTGGATCTACTTTGCTGCGTGGTCCATTTCATTCTACCCCCAGGTGTATGTGAACTTCGCTAGGAAGAGGTATGAACACAGCACATTATCGTTGACCTGGAAACTTGTTGTGGAAAAACTGGGTTCAATGCATGTGCGTAAAGTGTCATCCCAGATTAGCCTGTGCAGTGTGCACAGGCTAAACCCAGATGACACTTTTCGCCTTAAGAGGATTTTGTTACGGAGAGACTTCCTTTGAACGAACAAATTCAACAAATGCGCTTAATGCGGATAATGTTGTCCGTTTAAACTACCTTTGGCATAACCTGGGTGGAACTGTTGAATAAAACATGAATAAATTAGAATTGTATTGAGTGTACGCTATCAATAATTTGTCCACACACTATAACATCAGCAAAATTTGTGGTGCTGATACTGTTTATTACATATAATATATTTTTCTTTTCTGAAAAATTATGCAGAGCAATTTTAATATATTTCAGTAATTAAGTTCTTTATTTGTCCTGGCTATGTATATGTACAGTATATTCGGTGAGGTTATGTTGCACTGATGTTGATACTGATGTCAAATTTACATCATGTAGAAGCCTAATCATTTGTCTTCCATAGCGTGGAAGGCCTGAGCCTGGACTATCAGGCCTATAACATCACAGGCTATATTGCCTACTGTATGTTCAATACTGCAATGTACTGGGTCCCAAGTGTGCAGGTATCAGCATTTTTTACATTAACTCTTTCAGTGCTGGAACCGAATTTTGAAGGCCTTTGCAAACAGTTTGGATCCAGATGAGATGCCACAGAACGTGGCGTCTCATCAGGATCCAAACTGTTTGCTATTCTAATAGTGTTCTTTGAAAAAAATCGAAGAAAATGCTAATTTTTTAAATTCAGCAGACAACATTTTAGCAGACGACAAATTTCCCAGCATGCAAAGGGTTAAAACCTTTAACATTCAATTACCATGTCCAAATCATCTTTTTATGTCGGTTTCCATTTGTGATATTTATCATGACTTAACTTTTACTTAACTTTAAGAACATTCCAGAATTATTCCTTGTCATTATTTAAAGGCATATATGTATTCATGAATACATTATAATATAACATATGCATTAGCATCTATCTACCTATTTGCTTTATTTGATATCACTTCGTGAATATTTGTCTTTTTCACATCTAGAAACTAGATTGAAATGCCAAGACTTCCATATAGGTTAGATATGTAACAAGTTACATATGAGCTATGTTATGCAAAAATGGGTCTTAAGTCATGTGCTTTCAGTGTAGCTCCAGACCAGCATGTGCAATCACGCATTCTGGTTGTTGGGACTACTCCAGCAATTCAAGGCATAAGACCCATTTTTGCATAACGTGGCTCATAGATCATGATGTTTTTACAGTTTAATTTAGATGGGACTTAATTTTTTTCTCTGAAACAAAAAACAACATTACAGCACACCTGAACACAATTAATTGGAGACTTTTCCTTTCTTCCACCTGCTTTGCACCACATCTTTGAAGCACCTTTGAAGTTGGACCCAGTACATTCTAGTGTTGATTTGTTTTTTATAAAACATTTTCTCACTTTTGAAATTGGAAGAAAAAACTACAACATATAAACAACAACAGTGTTGAAGTGTTAACAGTGTGTAAGATATGTTCTAGTGGTATAGCTACTTGGTGATTAACACAATTAAAAGGGGGACAATTCTTGTTGGGGACTGGTGGGTGTTGTGGTTAATATTAATCATCGTAAATGTTAGTGTTTTTTTTAAGGCATGTAAAGTTGATATGAAATAAACTGGAAAATATGAAGTATTATTTTCCGCTTCAATTGTAACATGTTTTTCAGTTAAAGAAGAACGTCTGTTTATGTAAAAAAAAATCACAACTTTTGGGGCTAATCATTTGTGTTTTTTTAGCTCACCTGAGCACAACGTGCTCATGGTGAGCTTTTGTGATCGCCTTTTGTCCGTCGTGCGTTGTGCATTGTCCGTTGTGCGACGTCAACATTTGCCTTGTTCACTCTCTAGAGGCCACATTTATTGTCCAATCTTCATGAAATTTGGTCAAAAGATTGGTTTCAATGATATCTTGGATGAGTTCGAAAATGGTAACGTTTGCTAGAAAAACATGGCTGCCAAGGGGCGGGGCATTTTTCCTTATATGGCTATATATGGCTATAGTCCGATCTTCATGAAACTTGGTCAGAAGATTCATCCCAATGATATCTTGGACGAGTTTCAAAGTGATGCCGGTTGGTTGAAAAACATGGCCGCCAGGGGGCGGGGCATTTTTCCTTATATGGCTATAGTAAAACCTTGTTTACACTCTAGAGGCCAAATTTATTTTCCTATCTTCATGAAATTTGGTCAGAAGATTGGTCTCAATGACATCTTGGATGATTTAGAAAATGGTAACGTTTGCTTGAAAAACATGGCTGCCAAGGGGCGGGGCATTTTTCCTTATATGGCTATAAATGGCTATTGTAAAATCTTGCTAACTCTCTAGAGGCCACATTTATTGTCCGATCTTCATGAAACTTGGTCAAAAGATTCATCCCAATAATATCTTGGAAGAGTTCGAAAATGATGCCGGTTGGTTGAAAAACATGGCTGACAGGGGGCGGGGCATTTTTCCTTATATGGTTATGGTAAAACCTTGTTTACACTCTAGAGGCCACATTTATTGTCCAATCTTCATGAAATTTGGTCAGAAGAATGGTCTAAATGATATCTTGGATGAGTTTGAATATGGTAACTTTTGCTTGAAAAACATGGCTGCCAAGGGGCGGAGCATTTTTCCTTATATGGCTATAAATGGCTATAGTAAAATTTTGTTAACTCTCTAGAGGCCACATTTATTGTCCGATCTTCATGAAACTTGGTCAGAAGATTCATCCCAATAATATCTTGGACGAGTTCGAAAATGATGCCGGTTGGTTGAAAAACATGGCTGACAGGGGGCGGGGCATTTTTCCTTATATGGCTATAGTAAAGTCTTGTTAAAACTCTAGAGACCACATTTATTGTCCAATCTTAATGAAATTTGGTCAGAAGATTGGTTTAATGATATCTTGGATGAGTTCGAAAATGGTAACATTTGCTTGAAAAACATGGATGCCAAGGGGCGGGGCATTTTTCCTTATGGCTATATATGGCTATAGTAAAATCTTGTTAACTCTCTAGAGGCCACATTTATTGTCCGATCTTCATGAAACTTGGTCAGAAGATTCATCCAAATAATATCTTGGATTAGTTCGAAAATGATGCTGGTTGGTTGAAAAACATTGCCATCAGAGGGCGGGCATTTTTCCTTATATGGCTATAGTAAAATCTTGTTAACACTCTAGAGGCCATATTTATTTTCCGATCTTCATGAAACTTGGTCATTAGATTTGTCCCAATAATATCTTGTAATCTCAGGTGAGCGACTTTGGGCCTTTCAGGCCCTCTTGTCTTGTGTACATATGGGATAAGTTTTGGCTGTGATACACCTTTATTATATAATTGCAGTGTTGTTGGCCTGAATTTTGACTTCCTTCTCTACAATATTACGGGCTTCCTAGCCTACGGTTTCTTCAATGTGGGAATGTACTGGGTACCATCTGTAAAGGTAAACATAAGCATCTTCTGCCGCCTGTTTTTGTGTTCTTTTTGATCACATGGTGAACTATGGTGATGTATGAATTTTCCCAGTCAACACTCTTGCTTCAAACTACATCTTCTTAACTGCTTCACATTTTTTTGCAATGATCCTCTTCTAAAGTAGTTAAAATCATTCCAATCAACTGCATATGAAGGTCGTATTAAAAGAATACAAAGTTTACAAATCTTCTCTAAAACCTTAAGGCTCATTGGCTCAATTTTGCTTTGTATAATTCTATAGTTGTCTAGCTACACAGTTTATCCAGTGAACAGAGAAATTATTTGTGCCAGTCATAATAATTTTGTATTGTCTATAATCACAAGTACATATATATAAATTAAAAATATTACTGAAGCAAACTAGCTTTCTTTTAGTCATAATGCTTTTCAACCATTTGATAACTTTTCAAACTGGTTTAACCGTTTCCAACTCAGAAGCAAAGTGAAAATTGCTATGTGCAAACAGTGTAAAACCAAGAACAGCCTGTGAGTAACTCGCAGTCTGTTCAGGTTTTATGCTGTTTGCTGCTATCAGTATCTGAGGATTGGAAATAAAGCCTTTACAACTAAAATCTAGTAAGAAAGGTCTTTAATTAAATTTAATTTAATTGGTAAAGGGTTAACTGGAAAATGCTGGAGCACATATGTAATGTGGGAATGTGTATTGCTCTTAAACTCAAGGACCATAGGTTTTGCACCCTGTTGGCTTTGAAACTTCTCTGTACACCATTGCACTCTGTATTGAGCAAACCAATCATGTTTCAGTACAAAATATACATATTTCATAACTTTAATAATAAGTTTATCAACATGTATGTGGTTCTTAATTTTATTTTGTGTTAATCGAATGTTTAATTCATTGTACAAACTACAATTTTTAGCGAGGCTGTTTTCGGAGAAAACCCGAGGTATTGTCATAGCCTGCTTGTCGTCCGCCGTCGTGCTAAAACCTTTACATTGACTCTAAAATCAAAGTGCTTCCACCTACAACTTTGAAACTTCATATGTAGATGCACCTTAATGAGTTCTACACGCCACACCCATTTTGGGTCACTAGGTCAAAGGTCAAGGTCACTGTGACCTTAAAAAAAATAAAAAATCTGACAAGCTTTCGTTTCGCAGCCGAGCGTGGCACCCGTTATGCGGTGCTCTTGTTCTCTAAATATAATGGTTGGATCAATAACAAATTGTTGTTTTTGTTAATGAAATCCTCTGTATTGATAATGACCAGTGAAAAATAATCCTATTTTTCAAAATGTTTATTTGGCATGTCGGGTTTTGGTCAGTGGTGCAATTAGGCACTGCATCAGTTCATACATATCAGGAAATATGTTGTTGAAGTACCATCTTTAAGGTACTTTTGTATTTAAATTTAAACAATAATATGAATTTAAAGAAGATGCATGGCCCTTGACTAGCTGGTAGCCATGATTTCATAGTATTTGCATGTCTTGTATTTTATTTCAGGAGGCCTATCACAATAATCATCCAAGGGGGATAAATCCTGTACAGCTGAATGATGTCATCTTCACCCTCCATGCCATTGCTATTACCATAGTAACAATAGCACAGTGTTTCATGTATGAGGTGAGATTTTGTAACACAATTTGATTTTTTATACGATATTTGAAAAATTGTGCGATATTTTATATTTAATGAATACACATGTATAAGATTTATGCAATTTAGCATTCATTAAACCTCGAAGCGACGTGTTTGTATGGTTTGATATGTTATTTATGTATGACATTCAATATCTAAAGTACAGTATTAGGCATAGGGAGTAAAGTCCAAGTAAAATAACTGTAACAACTTGTAAAAAGAGAAAAGAAAAAAATCCTTCAATTGGGATTATGAAGGTCTTGTTCATTTCTGGGCAACATGTGTCTTAAAACTAGGTTACACTGTCAAATCTTAAAAAATATTGATTTTTCAACCACTCTAGAGGCTACATTTATCACTAAATCTTGTTTTAATTTGATGAGACTGTTTATAAAATAAATGATTCATTGAGACAGTTTATAATTAAATGTGATGTATGATTTTTGTATTTTGGTCTAGACTGTTCTAAAGCCAACATTAACTATAGGGAAAAAATTCAAGCATATAATTGCTACACATAGAATTCACAACCATCAGGCTAATGCTGGCAAGCTATATTCCTACGAAACACATATTTCTATTTCAAAGAGAGGCGGTCAGAAGGTCTCCAAAGTGTGCCTGTTGCTTGTGACAGGGGCGTGGCTGTTTGCAGGCATCTCATTGGTTGTGACGCTCTGTGACAAGATCACATGGCTTACATATCTCTACTACTTCTCGTACATCAAACTGGGGGTGACCCTCATCAAGTACATACCGCAGGTGAGAGGGTAGTCTTGTTCTGTGCTCATTTAGTAATATACTTTGTGATGTTTTACTATTATTTTCTGAAGATGATGATGGTTGTCATGGTGAGATTGGGTGTGGTGGTTATGATGATGATAATGGAAATGACAATAATGATGGTGGTGTTGATCATGATGATAATGATCATGATTACAATGACGACAACAATGATCATCAATTATGATAATAGACAATTATGATGATAAAAAGTATGAAAACTGTGGTCAAGATTTTGATGATGATAATTATATTGACGCAATCATAACGATTGATAAACAAATTATTATATATTGTCTTCATTGTCCTGTCATGTAATTATGTCATGATTAAAATGCTTCCTAAATTTAAGGCCTATATGAACTTCCGTCGGAAGAGCACGGACGGTTGGAGTATTGGAAACGTGCTACTGGACTTTACAGGAGGCTCACTAAGTCTGCTGCAGATGTTCCTTCTGTCATACAATAGTGGTAAGTGTTGGTATATTTATACCCCCATTACCATTGGTAATGGGGGCTATATAGGAGTCACTTTGTCGGTCGGTTGGTCGGTCGGTTGGTCTGTCGGTCTGTCCCGAAATTTCATCCGATCTTCACCAAACTTGGTCACAAGTTGTATCTAAATGATTTATTGGTCAAGTTTGAATATGGGTCATGCCGGGTCAAAAACTAGGTCACAGAGTCACTTAGTGTGTTTTTGACCGAAAGTTTGTCCGGACCATAACTATATCATTTAACGTTAGATTTTAAAATAACTTGGTACATTTGTTCACCATCATGGGACGGTGTGTCATGTGAAAAAAGTCAAGGTTAAGGTCACACATGGAGTTCAAAGGTCAAAGGCTTGTCCAGGCCATAACTTTATAATTTTTTTTGAGATTTTTAAATTATTTAGCAAATTTGTTCACCATCATTGAACGGTGTGCTGCGCGAAAGAATTACGTTGATATATTCAAGGTCAAGGTCACACTTTAAGTTCAAAGGTCAAAAATGGCCATAAATGAGCTTGTCCGGGAAATAACTATGTCATTCATTGTTAGATTTTACAATCATTTGTTCACCATCATTGGCCGGTGTGTCGCGCAAAAGAATTATTTCGTTATCTCCAAGGTCAAGGTCACACCTTGAGTTCAAAGGTCAAAAATGGCCATAAATGAGCTTGTCGGGCCATAACTATGTCATTAATTGTGAGATTTTAAAATCATTTTGCACCTTTGTTCACCATTGTTGGACGGTGTGTCGCACAAATGAATTACGTTGATATCTCCAAGGTCAAGGTCACACTGTGAGTTCAAAGGTCAAAAATGGCCGTAAATGATCTTGTCCGGGCCATTATAATTATGTCATTCATTGTGAGGTTTTAAAATTACGTGGTACATTTGTTCACAATCATTGGACAATGTGTCATGTGAAAGAATTATGTCGATATCTTCAAGGTCAAGGGCATCCGTAGAGTTCAAAAGTGAAAAATTACCATAAATGAGCTTGTCCGGGCCATAACTATGTCATTAATTGTGAGATTTTAAAATGACTATGTACATTAATTTTGATCACAGTCATTGAACAGTGTGTCATGCGAAAGAATTCAAGATTTCAAAGGTCAAAATGGCCATAAATAATTATGGCATAATAATTTTTAAAAATCGCCATTTAGATTCTCTTGTTTTGTGAAGACAGCACGCAAAATAGTCTGTGTCAATGCGGCATGTGGGGGTATATGTCGTGTCTGTGACAAAGCTCTAGTATTGAGGTGTTGTTGTCATACAAAAGTGGTTAGTGTCGGTATATTATTGAGGTGTTGTTGTCATACAATAGTGGTAAGTGTCGGTATATTATTGAGGTGTTGCTGTCATACAATAGTGGTAAGTGTCGGTATATTATTGAGGTTTTGCATTTAACTCCCATTATGCAACACAGTAGTGTGGGAATGTGCACAAAAGAAAGATAGAGAACATCAGATTTATAAGATCAGAAATCAGATTAGCCAACTCTGCTTTATTGCAATAACTCTTATAACAATCGCCCCATCTTGTTTTACATTTTTCAGATGACTGGGGCTCCATTTTCGGGGATCCGACCAAATTTGGTCTTGGCTTCTTCTCGATTCTTTTCGATGTGTTGTTCATCGTCCAGCACTACTGCTTGTATCGAAACAATGAGTCACATGACTCTCTCGTAGACGACAGGGAACAGGAAATCCTCATCAATGACGACTCAACATACAAGACCTACTCTGGGCTAGGTTAGGTGTGCACAAATATTTTGTATTTTTAACTTTGATTTAATTTAAACCTATTTATTTTAGCTCAAATGCAACAAAAGCCTTAAGCTTACTGAAACCCTATGGAGTCCATTACCTGGGTAGAACCAGTAAGTGTCTTTTGGGGCAGATCTAAAGAACACTCCACCATTGGGGATCGGACCAATGACCTCATGGTTTCTAGGCAGACACCATATCCCCTTTGTCATGGCAACCATTTTATGCCCCCGGATCGAAAGATCGGGGGTATATTGTTTTTAGCCTGTCTGTCATTGTATGTGTGTGTGTGTTTCAAAACTTTAACCAAAACTTTAACCTTGGTCATAACTTTTGCAATATTCAATATAGCAACTTGATATTTGGCATGCATGTGTATCTCATGGAGCTGCACATTTTGAGTGGTGAAAGGTCAAGGTCATCCTTCAAGGTCAAAGGTAAAAAAAATAATTCAAAAACTTTAACCAAAACTTTAACCTTCTTCATAAATTTTGATATATTGAAGATAGCAACTTGATATTTGGCATGCATGTGTATCTTATGGAACTGCAAATTTTGAGTGGTGAAAGGTCAAGGTCATCCTTCAAGGTCAAGGTCATCCTTCAAGGTCAAAGGTCAAATTTATGGCTTCAAAGCGGCGCAATTGGGGGCATTGTGTTTCTGACAAACACATCTCTTGTTTTAGTTTTATTTTGTTTCAGTGTAGCTTACACGACCTTTCCACACTGCTCCCATAAGTTTTAAAACACCTCCAATTCTGTTGAAAAAGTAGAATAATTTTGACAGGTATATCATCTAGTTGTGTTCTCCAAAACTATGCAAACAAGCAATAGTTGAAAAATTGTTGTTCATGATGATGGTGATGCTATGTTGTTGATGTTGATGATGGTTAACATTTATGGTAAAGCTGATATTGTTGCTGCAGCTGTCCATGTTGATATCACAATAGTGTTTATGATGATATTTATGGTGATAATGAGGATGGTGAAGCTGTTGTGTGCATGGTTGTGGTAGTGATGGGTAAGGTGACAAGACACTAGCTTTTTCACCAGTATTATTAGCTACACAGCTTTTAACTTACCTCTTTCAGCATGATATAGATCATTATGCTGTGTTCCAATATAATTTTCTCTTTCATTGTTCCGCAATATGCGATGAATAAGCATGTGCCTAAGCTAATCTAATGAAAAATGACGTCTGTAGGAGCTATGATAATTGCATTTATTTTCAGATGATGAAAACTCCATACAATAAAATAGTAAGGTGAATAAACAAACTTCTCAAGGCAGAGAGAATTCTAGTCAGGACTTCAGTCATGGATTCAGGTTTTGAAATTGGGCAGACTTTTGTAGACTGTTTAAAAGGCCTGTTAGTGTGTGACTAATGATTGTGGTATTTAGTTCTTTATGAAGAAAGTGTCTTATTAGCAACAATTTTTGATTTCACATAAACTACATGTAATGTATGTCCGCATATGAATGTTTGGCAGTTTGATATGGCAGTAAGCGATAAATATGTACGATTCTTATCAATATATATAGCAATAATAAGATAACTATGTTATGTAACTACTTGGATGTATGCCCCTTCAACGTTTTTACACTCCTGCATAGTGAAACTACAGTGCTTTTTCAATCAAGGAATTAGTGTCATCTTTTGTGATGTATTTTAATTAGAATAAGCTTATATAAAGCAGTCTTCCATTTGTATCTTGGAATGTCAGTTATAGTATTACAACTGTCTTTTATTCTTACAATAAGTTTGTTTTCTTGTATAGACAAACAGTAGCTGTGTTTAGTGTGTCATATAAACATGTATGTATAATTATAGACGTTTTCACATTTTTTAAAGGCAATATTGTGAAAATTATTGTGCAATTTTATCAAATTGTTGCTCTTTCTGAACATATCCAAATGCTCACAAGATGGCGATGTGTCTGTGACTGGCAATTAGCGTTGATTTGTTGAAGAACATGGAAATGTCTCCTGATTATAGTTTTAGTGAAGTGAAGAGTCATGTCCTTTGTTGTGCTAATACTCTGAATTCTTTCTCAAACCGTTTTACGTAATATTAAGTTTAATGCACGACTCATTACACTGTTAAATGTTTTTGTTTCAATATTTAACATGTTGAAATTGTTTGTTTTTTCTTTTTTTTTTCATTTGTATCTACAATATATAACTTGCAAAATGTGATTCAGCATTCAAACTTGTGTATACCTTTTTATTTACAATGGTTGTATATGTATATTGGATTTTGTTTAATTTAAGTAGCTGTTAAAATATAGCATATTTAAATGTGCCTAAATCTGAATACAAACAAGAGCTGTCTTCATAGGATGACATATGCCCCCGAAAAACGCTTTGATTAAAGTTATGAGCATTTTTCGAAACCTAAACACAGATTTTGAAACCTAAATGCGGACCCTAAGGTAAAGGTCAAAGGGGTCAAAATTTGTGTGCTTATGGAAAGTCCTTGTCCATATACACATGCATACCAAATATGAAGGTTACATCTGAAGCGACATAGAAGTTATGAGCATTTTTAGAAACCTAACCACAAAGTATGACAGACAGTCTTGGATGGACAGTGTGATCACTATATGCCCTCGTTCGGAAGCATACAAATAATTATAACAAGACTATTGTCAAGCAATATGGTCCCCTACCGGTGAAACTACCATTTTCAGCAATATTTCTAGTCTATCTGTTGCCATAGAAACCAGAATTTTTTATTTAGAAACGAAATGAAATGACATTCATAATCTCCTTATTGCCATCTGTCCATGTGTCAAGTTTCATTACAAAATATTTAGAACTTTTAAACTTATCACAGGATCCACCATTTTCAGCAATATTTCTTGTCTATTTGTTGCCATAGCAACCAGAATTCTGGATATAGGAACAAAATGAAATGGCATGCATAATCTCCATATTGCCATCTGTCCATGTTTCAAGTTTCATGAAAAATTATGAAGAACTTTTAAAGTTATCGCAAGATCCAGAAAAGTGTGACAGACTCACACACAGAGCGCAAACCATAAGTCCCCCCCCAGTTTGTTTCTAAGTAGTATTTGTTGAAGTGTGGTTTCCCTTCCAGTGGTGTATTAGCAATTCCCACAGAAAACCAAAATATTTATTCTTTATTTTTGCTATAACTATACATTTAAGAAAAATAGCCCACCAAATTAAGTGATTGATCTATAAAAATTTATCTCCCTAAGATTGCTCAGTATTTCATTGCATAAAAGTTGTGTTTTTATGTCCCCCACTATAGTAGTGGGGGACATATTGTTTTTGCCCTGTCTGTTGGTTGGTCAGTTGGTTGGTTTGCGCCAACTTTAACATTTGCAATAACTTTTGATATATTGAAGATAGGAACTTGATATTTGGCATGCATATGTATCTCATAGAGCTGCACATTTTGAGTGGTGAAAGGTCAAGGTCATCCTTCAAGGTCAAAGGTCAAATATATCGGTCAAAATCGCTCATTTAATGTACACTTTTGCAGTATTTCAATATTCAAGATAGCAACTTCATATTTGGCATGCATGTGTATCTCATGGAGCTGTACAATTTGAGTGGTGAAAGGTCAAGGTCAAGGTCATCCTTCAAGGTCAGATGTCAAATGTATGTGGCCAAAATCGCTCATTTTATGAGTACTTTTGCAATATTGAAGATAGCAACTTGATATTGGCATGCATGTGTATCTCATGGAGCTGCACATTTTGAGTAGTAAAAGGTCAAGGTCATCCTTCAAGGTCAGCGGTCAAATATATGTGGCCCAAATCGCTAATTTTATGCATACTTTTGCAATATTGAAGATAGCAACTTGATATTTGGCATGCATGTGTATCTAATGGAGCTGCACATTTTTAGTGGTGAAAGGTCAAGGTCAACCTTCAAGGTCAAATATATGGGTCAAAATTGCTCATGTAATGTCACTTCTGCATAATTGAAGCTAGCAATTTTATATTTGAAATGCATGTGTATCTCATGGAGCTGCACATTTTGAGTGGTAAAGGGTCAAGGTCATCCTACAAGGTCAAACATCATAAAGGGGGACATTGTGTTTCACAAACACATCTTGTTTTTAATCAAGTCTTCCATAGAGCGCATTTTTAACCAGAATTTCCGAAGGAAAATAAAATATGCATGCCCCCCATATGGGCTGTCCGTTGTAGTGGCAGCCATTGTGTGAATACGATTTTTGTCACTGTGACCTTGACCTTTGACCTAGTGACCTGAAAATCAATAGGGGTCATCTGCGGGTCACGATCAATGTGCCTATGAAGTGTCATGATCCTAGGCATATGCGTTCTTGAGTTATCATCCGAAAACCATTTGACTATTTCGGGTCACCGTGACCTTGACCTTTGACCTAGTGACCTCAAAATCAATAGGGGTCATCTGCGAGTCATGATCAATCTACCCATGAAGTTTCATGATCCTAGGCGTATGCGTTCTTGAGTTATCATCCGGAAACCATTTTACTATTTCGGGTCACCGTGACCTTGAGCTTTGACCTAGTGACCTCAAAATCAATAGGGGTCATCTGCAAGTCATGATCAATCTACCCATGAAGTTTCATGATCCTAGGCGTATGCGTTCTTGAGTTATCATTCAAAAACCATTTTACTATTTCTGGTCACCGTGACCTTGACCTTTGACCTGGTGACCTCAAAATCAATAGGGGTCATCTGCGAGTCATGATCAATGTACCTATGAAGTTTCATGATCCTAGGCCCAAGCGTTCTTGAGTTATTGTCTGACAACCACCTGCTGGACGGACCGACCGACAGACCGACCGACAGACCGACATGAGCAAAGCAATATACACCCTCTTCTTCGAAGGGGGGCATAAAAAGGTTATTACATTGGCGAATGTTGGCGGGCGGGCGAAACAAGCTTGGCGGCCATTACTTTGTCGTTAATTGTGACATTTTAAAATCATTTGGCACATTTGTTCACCATTATTAGTCGGTGTGTCGTTCGAAAGAATAACGTCAATATCTCCAAGGTCAAGGTCACACTTCAAGTTCAAGAATGGCCATAAATTAGCTTGTCCGGCCATAACTATGCCATTCATTGCGAGATTTTAAAATCATTCGGCACATTTGTTCACCATCATGGGACTGTGTGTCGCACGAAAAAATTACATCAATATCTCCAAGGTCTATTAAAAATAGATTTATTTTTTAAACAAAGGGGTTAATTATAAACAATCAGTTAAGTTTGAGTTGTCTCCCTTTATCAGACTTTTTTCACATTGAAAACCTGGTTTTGTGACAATTTTGTCCCTTGTCTTAATTGTTTAGCCAAAAATTCCACAGGTTTTGATGAAGTTAATGTGAAATGACTCGTGTTACAATTTAAAGTGTTATTATTGGTATATATGTGGTATAACTTTAAATTGGTATTGGCAAATCTATTTTTGTTTAACTTAAGTCACAACACATCTGTAAGTGCTCTAGAAATTGCTTAATGTATATGGCTTTGTAATAAATGCACAGTATAATGTGAGTATCATATAAAGAGATTAAGGCCAGTTAACAGTTGTGATCTATCAGTCCCTCTATTGCTATTCATATTTTGTCTTCATTTGAGTTTGAAGTATTGAATTAAGCATGTTTATTTTGTATTGAACATTTAGATTTAAATAATAAAAGATTTTCTTAAGACACCTTTTGATTACTAGCCAAGTTTAGTTATTTTTTGTTCTATCAAGTACCTGTGGTTACATTTGTACACCAATTCATGGTTTATATAAAATGAAATATGTTTCTTTTATCAAACTTATACACATGTATAAAGGAAATGGAAATTGCTTTAATTCTTTTTTTTTTGCCTAATTGTTAATTATAATAAGATTGACAATTATTTGTGTACATTTTTCGTTCCGATCTTCTATCTATGATCACTAAATTTTTAATTTTTTCTATCAGTAAATTGATTCAAGATTGAAGTTTACACAATGAAAAAATAGGCATAAATACATAAAAAAAATCACAGTTGTCCGCTATCTATATTGTATACAGAGCATGTATCATTCTTCTTCATGGTGCCATTTTTTTCGTAGCATATATCAATTTGTTGTCACATGTGATAGCGCTTACATTATTCTGCTGAAATTATAAAAGGTTTGTGCAATAAATTATTTAAGCAATTTTTGTTAGTTGCTATTCAATGGTTGGGGAAAAAACACAAAAATGAAAAAAACGTAACTCAATCCTGTAGAAACTCTTAATTTCATTTTTCAAGTTAAAAAAATCGATACGATTTTCTCATTTAGATCTAAAAAAAAAATTAAACACGTATTCAGTGGAAAGTAAGACATAAGAAATGTAGACAGTCGTTTCAAAGTGATGTAGACAAGTGTTCTTACTATGGTTAAATAAACTATTTAACAATTCAGGAGACATATTGAACACGTGCCGATACATTACAATTAGTGAATATATGAAGCAATCGTAGTGTTGTAAGTAATCTACTTCTATGACACCAACAATCTACTTGTTGGAATTAAAATTCTCTTCTTAAAAGTACATTACACCATACTTGGAGAACTTTACGAAACCTTTGCAACACTACAAATCAAAATTTTGTCGAGTAACTATACAATTTTATAAGAAAGGGTAAAGTATCTTCTTTGAATTTTCAACAAACAAATGGTAATGGATGTAACTTTGTCCTATTAGTCCTACTACAATTGCTGAGGTGGGGGTTTGACTAAGGTAATAAAATCATGGATCAGGCTTCATTTACACTTTGGGAAACTGTTATTCAAACTAGCAATCAAGGGTCTATTTCCATTAATAGTCACCAATTACATTGGCATCTTGATCCAACTTTTATTTACAAATAATTGTTAAAGCTTTTAGCACCATAATGGGCATATAGATCTCACTACCGGTAAGTAAGGTATAAAAACAAACACAACCCAGACCCACATACACTTTGGATAATTTAATTTTCAACATGTTTTTGTTTGATTCATAAAATACAGAATTGCATTCAGAAATATAAATATAAAACAGCATGGGCTTTTTGACAGTATGAGAAAAACAGCAAGACAAGGACAGACACAACTTGCATATACGACAGGATATATATATAATACTGGAGCTAAGAATTTCAGGAAAACATTTCAACTGCCACAAATATCCAGCTAGAAATTGCTCATTTATCATTGTATGGAATAAACTTCAGCAGAAGTCATCTTTGGTATTATGTGTCATCTTCCTTTGAAAAAATCCTCAAAAGCATACTGAATTACATTAAACATAATTGGCAGAATATGGGTATAGACATTTTTAAACACTGACGTCAGTTATGTCTACACGAGTCGATGGCTAATTTGACATTACTCTTTGAGGGGAAATATTTACTATACCCCAAAATGTGCCTATAATATTTATTTTGCTCAAAGACATATAGTGTACTCTATAGGTCTTTGTTTTGCTATACCGAACAAACATGCTCAACACATGTGTCCAATGTGCATATCACACATGAAAATCAAGCAATCATCAACATATATTTGTTGTATGCATTTTAAGTGCCTACCAAATATTACCTTAAACAGAATTTTCGGACAGCCTGTGTAAGTATGTTTAGGCCCATGCACTGGGTATATTAATCATAATAATCCGATAGGGATATATTATTTTCCAACTTCATGGTACATTTAAATTACATCAGGATGGGTCTATGGACATGATTTAATGTTGAAAGTCACACATGGTTTAATGATATTAAATACCCTAAGGCTAACACCAAATTTTGGCGTATTTTAACAGTCATAGCACAAGTAATTCATGTTTTCTTCTAAAACAAACCGCTCATGTTATGCAAACCCTGTCGAATGCCGTTACAAACTGTTGCCAAAAAAGTGCATGTTCAACTTTTTTCAGGAATATAAGTATAGATTTTTAAAGCAAAACAATGTTTGAACTCTTTAATACAAAATGTGATATCACTTCTGACACACCATTTTTAAATAAATAAAAAAATATTTGAAACTTTATTTCATGTCTTTAAACTGGCAATTATCATGTACACATCTACCATAACTGAGATGCTAAGCGCATAATTCTTAAACAAACCAGTGTGGCCACAACTAATTTACAGGCAGGACATCTTTACCACTTTCATTTTAATGCTTTACATAATATTTCTGATATACATTTCTTAAATAGATTAAACTGAAAGTCTATTTCAAACATATTCTAATCACAAACATACAAATACCACCTTACTTAATATGAAATTATCAAAATACATGTACTTTGAACAGGTAGTTACTTTAAATAAGAAACAAAAACAAGGATTTCATATGCAGTTGGTTAAACACCCGCTACGGTAGTTTCTGACCTTGGGTAGAAAATCACCAGTTTATGTAGAAATCCATACTAAATCATGGTTTCGAAATCCTAAACACACTTTTAGAAAACATGACTTTAATACGGCATTATTGTGATTTTTCAAGAATGCAATTGATACAGGTCAATCAAGATAACACATAAATATTGTGTCATGGAGAAAATGCTTGGAAATCTGGTTATACATTGAAAGAGAGTCTCGAACAATAAAATTAGAAGGAAAAGATTTTTGCAGTCAGATTTGTTTTGACCTATACGATCAACCATGCCTTAAATTCTAAAGTAAAATATAACATTGAAAATCTTTGAACACATTTCAGTCTAACTACATAAACAAGGCAACATGTGGGGCAAACAACTGTAAAGAAATGCATACAAACGGGCCCACTAGAGTGAACATTTTATCACTGTCCATACATGCCATTCTGATATTCTCTCAAAGCTTTAAACTGCATTTACTGAAGTTATATTAACCTGCTGTATGCCACATGTGTTGCCAATATATGTACAATTTGACGACATAAATAAGTTAAAACATACAACAAAACAATACCTTAAATATAAACATATAAAATATGGCAAATGATTAAAACACTAATTAATGAAATCAGAAAATACAATCAAAACAACACAATAAAAAAGAATGTAAAATTGCTTAAATTGTTAAAACACAAGCAGTTCAAATGTGTTAAGCTTGAAAAAAAATACAAAGGCATGTTAAAGGGAATACCAACTGTGAAACTCTCTTCTCTGGTAGAAAAAACATTGCTCAATATACAAAATCTTTTTTTTAACAATAATGAAACGAAGAATAAATGTTTATGTAAAAACTCTACACAAGGCACTATGTCAAAAAATGGAAATGATATCTGTACATTCTTTTACTTCCAAATGTCCTGCTAAAATTCCTTTAAACCCCGAGCCCAAGTACCCCCCATCAAAGAGGCCTGGGCTCATCTGTTGAACTGGTGGAGATGGGAGGATGTGTGTGCTCTAATTGTGGTAATGTAAGAACTACTACTAGCACAGGGGTAGCACAGCTGTTTAGACCAGCATAGCAGTAATCCCAGATATATACCCAGCTGTATCGGAGAAATTCACAGGGCTGATAAAACCTGCATGCTTTCAGACTTATTACACTCCAATTTTAACATCACTTGACTAGGGACGACGGTTGCTTCCCATTCAAATTTCATCTTCGCATTGCTTTGGTATTATTTCTACTGATTTATACCCCGGTTGAAAATGAAAAATAACTATCAACATTGTAGGCACATGCATATGCCCTTCACTGTTTTAAAGTTTGTAATGAATTTGATGACATGAAAATTATGACAATCGGTAATATGTCTCTGAAAGAAATTTTTTACAAAAAGCCACCGTTTGAAAATTAGATCCTCCAACTTCTTTATATTCTAAATCCTTTGGTTAAATATGTTCAACATGGACATTCTTTGTTCCTTATGAGAAAAAGCACAAGACAAAAATATTACATGAAAAAATATTATCTGTGTTTAAAAAATGTCTTCAATGAAATAAAACACACAATGATGTAAAATAGTAACACTTAAATACTATACATCTATCACAAATGTACTCTACACCACAGACATTTTAGCAGCTGTTCTAAATAAATAAATTTGATTTCAGTGCATGTAACAAGTGCGTTTATGTAATAAAGAATGCATCATCTTTACAAATTCTTTTTTTTCAAGAATAAAAGGACCAGGTGTCATCTTGTAAAGTATGAAATATTCAAGTAAGACTTCATTCACTAAAGTTGAAAAGCTTTATGTGAGTATCTTCCAATACTAAATCTTAAACTTTGGCTAATTTATGATTTTCATTTTCATGTGAACATGCTTATAGCAATTTTCTTCTCACTAGTTTAATGGAAGAAATCTGGCCTTCTTGACAAATCTGATTATTTCACAGTGAAATACTGATCACAAATAAAACAGACTTTCTGGTATGGGATTCATGATGAGAAATCTGTTACTTCTGACCATACATTGTAAAATTAAGAATAAAATCTAAAACTTATAATGCATTTCATGTTATTTTCTAATGTTAATTTATGTTCTTTCACTAAAATTAAGAATACACAGACATAACTACTAAACAAAGTCTTATCAAACAAGTATGGGATACAAAGAACAGACTTGGCTGCTCATTCGAGACTATCTGGTTCAGTAATATCAAGCCATGACAAACCTAAATAACTACATGCAAAAAAAAGTTCCATTTCGGAATCCGCTGTTAAATAAACATGTCAATAAATATAAACAAATGTACCGGTACACAACGATGCACTATCTACAGTACATGTAGTTCACTCAACACTGAAAAGCAAATAAAACAATTAACATTACATGCCTGAAAATGATTACATGTACACAAATGGATGAACACAAATAACATTAAGTTAAACCAGGATAACACAAAAATGGTACTCTGTGTGATCAATAATCAACTACAGTAGGAAAGATTTTGCCAAAAAGAACAAATGTAACATTTTGAAAAGGTAAAACTGTTAAATGTTTTGTTCAATTACAAATCATCTTTATAACAACAAGAAGTCACTGAAAAACAATTTGTATTCAGATTCATTTTACAAATATTTGCAGAGCACATATTTTTTTCCCAAAAATATAAATATGCTTTTCAACATGAGCACATACAAAGCATTAACAGTTAACTGTAAAACATACTAACACACATTCATCCCAATAATAAAAATAACTCTTCAATGAGCAAAATCCAAGTTGCATACAAGGGTCATGCTTCTCTAAATCCAGGCTTTTTCATAAACCAGAGGGTATTCAAGACACTTTCATCGCTACAACTAAGAATTCCACAGCAGCTTGAGACCAGATCCGTATAAAGAGGTACAACTTTTGCTCAAGATCCTGTTCTACTGTGAGCAAACGTCAAAACTTCACTTATTAAGGTCATAAAACATTCCTCAGTTCAAAGGAAATCACATCCTCAGGGACTAGAAGTTTTACCCTATGCTCAAGTGATGTCAACTTCAGTATTTCCAATAAAAACATCACGAGCTCATCCAACAGCATGTCATTCAATCTTAAATCGTTTGGCCGTTGCACCATCACCAGTTGCGTAGTTATTGGAGACAGGCATCACAACAATAGTTTTAGCCCCTGCCAAACCACCCCCAGACGAAGCTGTTTTCACTGTTAGCGTCCCACCATGGGCACCAGATGAGGCGATGTTCATGGCTCCGTTCTGATTGGCTGTTGCCATCGAACTAGTGGTGAGAACCATTAAAGTGGGACCTGAGTTCCCGCCATGGCCATCCATTGCTGTTCGCGTATGAGACGTTGCCCCACCCATGCCTCCGGACGTTGCCATTTTTAAATGGGAACCTGACGAGGCAATGTTAAGGGCTCCATTCTGATTGGCTGTTGCCATTGAACTTGTGGTGAGAACCATTAAGGTGGGACCAGAGTTTCCGCCATGGCCGTCGGCTGTTGATCGCGTGATAAGCGACGTTGCCCCAGCCATGGCCTTTGATAATGGAGCCTGGATAAGTGCTGGTGGTCCCTTGATCATTGCGCCGCCGACGGGTTTTGTGTGCATGGGGAGATGGGGTTTCTCAACCTCAGCCTCTGAGAAGCTCATTGCAACAGCACTGCTCAGGTCAACAAACTACAAGCAAGAAACATTAGCTGTATTACACTGCTCAGGTCAACAACTTACAAGCAAGAAAAAGAGGTGGTATGTCAGTATTGTTTTAAAAAAATATTTGATCAGTTATAATTGCATTTTATTTAATTAAACCAAGTAAGACCAACAACTTTGTAACAATTGACAAAGAATTACTCCGCCCAATATAGTCGTAATTTTTAGCATGATTATCTAGAATGTCTTAGCTGAACAGTCAAAACTGAAGCAATATTTAACAAAGGATGATAAAAATCCAACATGAACAACTTTGTGTGATAAGGAACATTTCCTTTATGTTTAAATTGTGTACTTCAAATAGTTTGGGGAAAAGCCAGCAAGCAAGATTGTGCCTACGGACAGCCAAGCCCCTATAATGATTCAAGTAATTTCCCACTTAGTAAGAAGGTTGAAATCAACAAGGCATTG
Organism: Dreissena polymorpha; assembly: GCF_020536995.1. Classification (NCBI taxonomy): domain Eukaryota; kingdom Metazoa; phylum Mollusca; class Bivalvia; order Myida; family Dreissenidae; genus Dreissena; species Dreissena polymorpha. The sequence goes on from NC_068366.1 coordinate 74,308,830, forward strand.
ACAGTATTAAACATAATAAAAAAGTCAAATGCTAGTCAGGTGAAAACTTCTACCAGTTGAATGAGTGCATTGTATTATGAACACTTGTTATGTTTAATAATGAAATGTCCATTTAGCATAGTGATATATAGATTTTTTCAACACAAAGTTGACCTCTGGAGAAAAAAAGACATGTATATAACTGTCACATTTTTAATCATGTGCATAACAAGTTTCATAATTGTATCTGAAGTATCATAAGAAATATTGCAATACATATTGTGCTATTCTATTTTTAGTAACAACCATCACATATTTGACATTTGCAGAACTGAAAAGTTACGCATAATCCTTTTAATAGAGTGATGGGTGAACAGAGAATGAGTTTTACAGACAGACAGACTTCAGACGTAGGCTATCACAAATATGGACTAGTTTAACCAAACTGTTCATTCAATGACTGAAATACACAGTTTAACACGTCAATACAAAAACATGCTTCCAGTGTACGTACACATACCTCTCCCATGACAGCTATAGGCGTCTCACCCGTGGCTGAGGCCACCTTGTGTTCGACCAGGTAGAACATGTACTCGTCGTACAGTAGTCGGATCAGGTGGAATGACCCAAAACTGGCGGCACTGCGCAGTGTCAGGTCACGTATCACCATTGAGCTGCAAACATCCAACACAATAAGCATGTAAAAAACAATGAGTATTCTTTAGTTCTGACTTTTTAATCTATATCATATCAGATATTGCAGTTGATAGCTATATCAGTATTGCATAGTATTTTTTAAACAAGGGCTATTTGTAAAGCATGCATGCCCCCATGTCAGTTGTAGTTTTACTGTTTCGAGTCACTGTGAATTTGACCTTTGACCTAGTGACCTGAAAATTACTAGGGGTCATCTGCCAGTCATGATCAATGTACCTATGAAGTTTCATGATCCTAGCCGTAAGCATTTTTGAGTTATCATCCAGAAACCATTTTACTATTTCCAGTCACTGTGACTTTGACCTAGTGACCTTAAAATCAATAGGGGTAATCTGCCGGGCATGATCAATGTACCTATGACGTTTCATGATCTTAGGCGCAAGCATTCTTGAGTTATCATCTGGAAACCATTTTACTGTTTCGAGTCACTGTGACCTTGACCTTTGACCTGACAATTAATAGGGGTCATCTGCCTGTCATAATCAATATTCCTATGAAGTTTCATGATCCTAGGCATAAGCATTCTTGAGTTTTCATCCGGAAACCATTTTACTGTTTCGAGTCACTGTAACCTTGACCTTTGACTTGAAAATCAATATGGGTCATTTACCAGTCATGATCAATGTACCTATGAAGTTTCATGATCCTAGGCATAAGCATTCTTGAGTTATCATCCGGAAACCATTTTTCTAAGTTGAGTCACTGTGACCTCAACCTTTGACCTAGTGACCTGAAAATCAATAGGGGTCATCTGCGAGTCATGATCAATGAACCTATGAAGTTTAATGATCCTAGGCATAAGTGTTTTTGAGTTATCATCCGAAAACCATTTTGCTATTTTGGGTCACCATGACCTTGACCTTTGACCTAGTGACCTGAAAATCAATAGGGGTCATCTGAGAGTCATGATCAATGTACCTATGAAGTTTCATGAACCTAGGCATAAGCGTTCTTGAGTTATCATCCTGAAACGACAGCCAATTACATTGCTCATTTTAAAAATGCTTAGGCAGAATCTACCAGTGTAAAATGCGCAGAGATTTCGCAGGCCGCGGATATTTTGGGCCGCTTATGAAATACGTCCGCGGAATCGGTGGTAGCCCCTCTCCCCCACATTTTTTTAAACGAATTTACGCGAATCTCAGAAGTGACCCCCAGGACAACCAGATCCGCGGAAATCCGCGGAAAAATCACACCCCTGACTTAGGAAGTTTCATGATCCTAGGCATAAGCGTTCTTGAGTTATCATACGGAAACCATTTTACTATTTCGGGTCACCATGACCTTGACCTTTGACCTAGTGACCTCAAAATCAATAGGGGTCATCTGCGAGTCATTATCAATGAACCTATGAAGATTCATGATCCTAGGCATAAGCGTTCTTGAGTTATCATCCAGAAACCATTTTACTATTTCGGGTCACCATGACCTTGACCTTTGACCTAGTGACCTCAAAATCAATAGGGGTCATCTGCGAGTCATGATCAATGTACCTATGAAGTTTCATGATCTTAGGCCTAAGCGTTCTTGAGTTATCATCCGGAAACCATCTGGTGGCCGGACATACGGACCGACATGAGCAAAACAATATACTCCCTCTTCTTCGAAGGGGGGCATAATAAGCCATCATTCAGTATGATAACCTCTTTGCCAAAAATGCTCAACCAATGTCAAATGCTTTTAGCAAAGTAATCTAGTTTGGCTAGAATAAAAAATATACACAAACCAAAGTACTTAGTGGGATAATGCAGAAAGAAACTCCCTTCTTACTTTACATATTTTAATCAAAATTAAACCTTGGTGAGCAGAATGGAAATTTCACACCAAGCTTTGCAACATCAAGCTGAGAGTTGCTAAAACCTATTCACATTGAAAAGAAAAGATAGCAAACTAAACGCGTAGACAAAGCCATCTCGCCACCATTCTACCTGTAGAAGGACCACTTGAGTAGAAACATATCTGCAGAAGGACTACTTAAGAATGGAACATACTTGAAGAAGGACCACTTGAGTAGGAACATACCTGTAGAGGACCACTTGAGTAGGAACATACCTGTAGAAGGACCACTTGAGTAGGAACATACCTAAAGAAGGACCACTTAAGTAGGAACATACCTGTAGAATGACTACTTAAGAATGGAACAAACCTGAAGAAGGACCACTTGAGTAGGAACATACCTGAAGAAGAACAACTTGAGTAGGAACATACCTGAAGAAGGACCACTTGAGTAGGAACATACCTGTAGAAGGACCTTGAGTAGGAACATACCTGTAGAGGACCACTTGAGTAGGAACATACCTGTAGAAGGACCTTAAGTAGGAACATACCTGTAGAAGGACCACTTTAGTAGAAACAAAACTGTAGAAGGACCACTTGAGTAGGAATCTACCTGTGGAAGGACCACTTGAGTAGAAACATACCTGTAGAGGACCACTTGAGTAGGAACATACATGTAGAAGGACCACTTGAGTTTGAACATACCTGAAGGACCACTCGAGTAGGAACATACCTAAAGAAGGAACACTTGAGTTGGAACATACCAGTAGAAGGAACATACCTGTAGAAGGACCACTTGAGTAGGAACATATCAGTAGAAGGACCACTTGAGTACGAACATACCTGTAGAAGGACCACTTGAGTAGGAACTGCCTGGCCGCCTTGGGGAAGTTAGGGCTGCCCTCGTGCTGTTTGAGCACCTGGTTGACGACGCCCTCCAGCCAGACGGCCCACTGCTCGAGTGAGTTCTGGGCCTGAAGTGTCTTCTTGAAGTCCTGTTCCAGCTGCTGTACCGTGCTGTCCTCACATTGGCACACCCAGCTGGCCTGCTCCTATCGGACACAGAGGGTGTACTATGTACGTGGTGATTACAAGACAAGCATGCAGGGGTGTGATCAAGAACCACCTGAGGGGAGGACAATGCCCTAACCCCTTTACAAGGTTTAATCAAACTGTTCATTTCTATCAAGAACCACCTGAGAAGAGGACAATGCCCTAACCCCTTTACAAGGTTTAATCAAACTGTTCATTTCTAGCTCTTTACAAGGTTTAATCAAACTGTTCATTTCTATCAAGAACCACCTTAGGAGAGGAAAATGCCATAAGCCCTGTTCAGGGTTAAATTAAAATCATTTGTTTAAATAGATCCAGCAAACTTAGTCACCATGTAAAATGGATTTGATATTATAAGACAGGAATTCTGCTAAAAGGAAGAGAGATAACAGCCCTGGTATGTTTTATCAAGCCTAATAAAGTTCTCACTGAGACATCCAGCTTATTATCTACCGGTATTGTAAGATATGATAAATGCAGTGAGAATGTTGTACAGACATTGCACTGTTAATGTGACATACACCAAATTGTTTCGCACATAATTTGATCAAAACATGGGTTTGTTTCTATTTGTTTTGCTTTGTTAAACAAGACTATTGCCAAGCAATATAGTCCCCTACCGGCTCCACCATTGTCAGAAATTCCACGATTGTCAGATTTTTTTATTTGTTGCCATAGAAACCAGAGTTTTTGACGTAGGAAAAAAAACGAAATGACGTGCATAATGTCCATATTGCCATCTATCCATGTTTCAAGTTTCATGAAAAAATATTAAGAACTTTTAAAGTTATCGCAGGATCCAGAAAAGTATGACTGACAGACAGACAGAGCGCAAACCATAAGTCCCCTCAGGTGAAACCAGTAGGGGAAAAAAATTATTTCAGACGTGTAACAATGATAAATTACCCTAATTACACTTTTTGTGGAAATGCTTAGCCTTTCTATTACTAATCTGAAAAGAGTTTACAAGTACCAAGTGAACATACTAATTGTTGTTACCTTACTCGATTCAGAAAATACAGAAAACAGCCGTTGATATCATTTTCAGACTGTCTATCTTGCAACAGGCATTTAAGGACGCGCCACATACCTGTACATTAGCAAAGTCAACTCGATTGAGATCTGTGAGCATCTGGTTAATCTGTGATGTGTTCTGCAGTACTGCGCGGGCAGCCTGCGCCAAGTGGTTGAGAGACGTGTAGCGGCGCAGCGTCTGGGCAAAGGCACTGACCGCGCCCAGCTTTGTCTTCACCATCTCCTCAGGCACGTTTGCCATCGCCCCCTTCAGCCAGTTCTCCAGGCTCTTGGCAAAGTTGCGGATGGCTTGAGTAAGTGAACCTATAATAGGGCAGGTGTTCATTCATTAATATTGTTAGAAACTACATTTGGACAACAATTACACACTTGTTCTTCAGTGCTTTCAATGCTTCCTTTGTTATGAATATAGTACACACAAGTTTCATCAGAAAACCATGAGGCTCACCACGGTTCAGGGACTTGGCCTATTGAGCCGGTTTCCATACCTGTTTATGAATGTCAGCACACAAAAAATCAGTTCACAATAAAAATGGCTTTTCTTTTCAGGTCATCACAGTTTGATAAGCTTAAGGATTTAAAGTGATTTGACTGATTTATAATTACTTGCATACAGCTTTTTGCCGATTCCTATCTAAAAGGAAAAAATACTGCAAGTTGCATCGTCTTAAATTCTCCAGGGGTTTGTTTCTACAGAGGCGCTTTGATACAGGTATATTAGAAGCTAAATATATCCACGGATAAATACTTAGTTTTACACTAGTGTCATTGTTCATACATTTTTCCCTATCTTTATTTAGTAAATGTCAATAAAAAAATCGACTTTATTGCCAAGACAACATAACCACAAACAGTATTATACTTAAATTTAAGCTTTGTAATATCGTTACTTCAAGGAACTTCACATTTTGCCTTGGAAACAATCAATAGTAACAGCAAAATGGAAAACCTCAAATGCACTCAATAATAATTCCATTGAAATGTTCAGATTCCCATTGAATACATTTCCATCATTTCCACATTTACATTTTTAATCATTTCTGTCCAGTAGTTACATGCATAATATCTATTGCAACTTCCATCCACTTACTTGGTATAGGCCGCAGCACGTCCGGTATAAGGACTTCTACTAAGGCTTGATAAAACATGTAGTCCGACTTGCGTACATAGTTCTGCACTGGCTCGTATTTACACAGCAGGTACAGCTTATCCTTTGGCAATCTCTTCTCATAGTCATTGTCTGGTCTGAAACGTGCAGTGACACACTAATTCTCTAGTCTCAAAGCACACTTTTGTTCCTAAATAACAAGTGCTTTCTAAAAATCACTATTTGTTGCAAAACAACAATTGTTTATTTATATTTTGTTCAATAAAAAGGCTGGTGGTCCCTTGACCGTTGCCAAGCAAATTTATTAGAGCAACAGTACTTGCTTTTGTCACAAGTTTTCAAGGCTCTTTTAAGCGTATTTTATGACAGTAATTCAGTCATATTACAAATAGTGAAAAGTATCTTTTGTTCCAAACCCGTCCTAAAATTCTCATTTTATTGTTTGATTTTCAGATGTTTGGAATAGATCTATGAAGTGAAGATTGCAATGATACATTCATGATTAAAATTTTCTGTTTTGTGTGAGATTTATAGTAAATTATTCAAATCTTTCTTATATATCAAACAATTATGGACTTTATCAGTTGAAACTAAATTGAATCTTAAATTCACACATTTCGCAGGTATAGGTCATATTACTAAAATGGTAAGAAATGCCCTGGCATAATACCTTTGTTCAAAAGAATAATATAACAAGGGCTGTCTCCATCGGAAGACATATGCCCTCGAAAAACGCTTTTTCAAAACCTAAACGCAGATTTCAAAACCTAAACGCAGACCCTAAGTTCAAGGTCAAAGGGGTCAAAATTTGTGTGCTTATGGAAAGGCTTTGTCCATATACACATGCATGCCAAAAACAAAGGTTACATCTGAAGGCACATAGAAGTTATGAGAATTTTTCGAAACCTAAACGCAAAAGTGTGACCGACAGACAGACAGACGGACATTGCGATCACTGTATGCCCTCCGTCAGGGGCATAAAAAGGGGGCGTATAACTTCACCCAAATGAAACAAAATATTGCAAAACATCAAACAAACATCAATCACAAGCTTTCACCCGGACACATTTTATACGAGAACTAACCCTGAGTCAAGCGAAGTATTCCTCCAGAAGCCCTGCCAGAGGGCCTCTATCAGGGAGAACTGTAGGTTCACAACCACGTCCACAACCGCCTGAAAAACAAGTGAACCAATTGTCAACAGAGCAGCCAGCACCAATTACAGCTTTTTAAATCAAGACATCATAACCTTCGTGTTAATTTCTTGTATACAAAAACATAAAGCTGTGTGTAATATGTGTATTAATAACAGTAGACACAACAAAAACATGTTTCTAAAATGATCCTAGACAAACTATAACACAACTTTCACACCAATATTTCCAAATCCATTCTGAGGGGCTTTCATTAACTTTAAAAACTGTAAGTTTTGATATTATTACGTTACATGAACATTAAAATTTTCAAACAATATATAATTGCTAATTAAGTGAAGCTTGTCTTTTACCTGTCAAGTTGCCATTTGTTTCACTCCATGAAGTGTGTTTTATATCATACCAATTGAACACTTTGAAATAGTAATGACCCTAAGGCTTACACTAAGGTGAATTTTGGAAATCTTTTTACAAGTTTTCACACTTCCAAGAAGTACCGAGACCTAAATTGAGTGTCTAGTCTATTACAATGTACTGCCACACTAAATTCAATGCAAGCCCCGTCCTCTTTCACGCCCAGAAGCAAAGTGAAAATGGCTACATAAAACCAGCATAAAACCAGAACACCCGGAATGTAACTTGCAGGCTGTTCAGGTTTAATGCTGTTTGCTGCTTATCAGTATCTTAGGGTAGGAAATGAAGCCTTTAAAACTTTAATTAATAAAGAAACCTAAACAATTTAATTTGATTTTCTCAGGGACAACAAATGCATCAAAGGGCGTCTCTGAGTGGTGAAAGGTTAACTACCTCGGCATGCTCTCTGTACATCTTTTGGAACACGTTCAGGTGGTCCATGTGTATGCCGTCTGGCAGGGGAAGGGAGGTAATCTCCATGTCACCAAAGTTGGGTATAGCAGTGGATGCGTCGCCAAGGAACTGCTGATGCTGGTGCTGCTGGGTGGTGGGCTGGTGTTCTGACTGGCCATCCACACCACCATAACCACCATCACCATACTCAGACTTTGGGCGGAACCTGCAACATGGCATCGTGCATTCTGAGGTATTCATAGCTCAGAGGCTGCGTTCATAAACCTTTTAAGGGACTTCTTTATTAAAATTAACTTGTTTTTCATGAGAAATAAACATAATAACTTCAGCTTTATTTACTTCAGTATGTTATTTAAACTTTTAAGACATCAACATGAAAAACCCTGGGACTTAAGCTACGTTCGCGTTACCGATTGCCAAAATCGCATTTGGCGATTACAATTCCTGGTTGGCAATCAAAAATAAGATTTTCATGACTTTGGCGGTTGAAAAACTGGACCCTCTGATTTTCATATGCACTCTCTTATAATCCCTGTTTTCAAGCCGTATAAATCGCCAGAAACATCTGCATGAATACACAGATAACACCCTTACCGGAAAGACCAGGGGGGATAATGACGACCGCTTTGTTTAAGTCGATTATCGGCATGGTTAATCCCTTAATTGGTCATGCTTTGAATTGCGCCCAAACTTTTCCGAACATTTGGATTACTCGGCTATTTATGTAAGAACTGTATCACTGAAGTGTGTCGTGAAATGACCAAAATGTCACAAGAAATTCTCCAGTAACTTCCCTTTTGCCAAACAGTGATGTTCACTGTCCAATCGGTTACGAGAATGCTTATGAGGGAGGGGTTAAAGGCAGTGTTAACTAGCAACTATTAAATATTATATATTGATGTCGGTAATGAATTAAGCGTCTCATTAAACAATAACTGCTAATAATTTTACGCTGTATATTGGATCTATATTTCATAAAGTCCATTTAAAGACCTGATTAACACCGTTTTTTTACAGCCAGTGCCACGTGATTATATTAGCTGCTACAAGTCCCTTTGTACGCGTCCACAATACACTATACATGTCCGCCATGTAAAACCCGTGTTTTTATAAGAGCGCGAAATTGTTGCTTTCGTCTGTTAAATTCCACGCATGGAAATCGTGCGTGTTGCAACATACCACGTGCTGTAACTATATATATATATATATAAGGTAAACAATATTGTAGCATTTTATAATGAAAGAAATTATATCGGAATTAATGCACACGATGGGAAAGTATTGACCTATTGAAACTATAGAAAAAAATACGTCAATTTACGACTTATACATTGCAGTATATGTATTTTTAAAGAGGCAAAAAGCACCAGACTACGTCGTTTGACAAGTACGTTTGTAAAAAATAATGGTGAGAGGGGGGAGCGTAGGAGTTTTCCGTTACTGTCTATACATAAAAACGAATAAAAATGAAACAAGAGCACCGCATAACGGGTGCCACGCTTGGCTGCGAAAGCTTGTCAGAATTTTTTTATACTTTTTTTAGAGCTCACAGTGACCTTGACCTTTGACCTAGTGACAAAGAGGTCGTCATCATAACGCTGAAATTTGGCTACTACTTTTTTTTCCTTAGCGCCAACCTAGCTAAAGGGAAGTTCTTTATTGAACAATTTATGATTTAGCACTTTAGAGGAGCTTTGTTATTCTACAAAGAACTTTTAACTAGGTCTTTCACATTGGTGCACATTGTGTAATCTTTTAGCGCAGAACATGTAATGGGGACGCATATTTACAAAGGGCCATAATGAAAACGAAAAAATGCCTTTAATTCATCAATTTCCCTAAATAAATGGCTCTGTTGCATTCATGTCTCTTTACATGAAAATGTTAAAAACATAACACATATTGCTTTAAACTAAAAGGTTTAAAACATTTAAATAAATTTAAAATATGTAATATTCTATCAGTTTAAAGCAACCTTAAAACTATAATTTTACCATCAGCTAAGTTAATCTTAAGACGTCCCTTGATGAATACTGGTCCTGAACACTAACATGGATTTTTGTTGTTTTATACATAGCTCAGGAGATGTTTCCACTAAGCTTCAAGAAAATTTAAACTTAGGTCATTGATCGTTTACCAAGCGGTATCACTCACTTTTTTCCCTGATAGAGAGGCTGCTGCCTCATGGGCATGGTCTGGTCGTCCGTGAACTGGTTCAGTGGGGAGTTGGCCTTGATACGGATCCCATAGTAGTGATATTTAGAGTTACCTCTGAAATACAGCATCAGTTACAGAACAAGACATGGGCTGTTTGTAAAACATGCATGCCCCCCATATGGGCTGTCAGTTGTAGTGGCAGCAATTGTGTGAATATGTTTTTTGTCACTGAAAATCAATAGGGGTCATCTGCCAGTCATGATCAATGTACCTATGAAGTTTCATGATCCTAGGCCTAATTATTCTTGAGTTATCATCCAGAAACCATTTTACTGCTTCGAGTCACTGTGACCTTGACCGTTGACCTAGTGACCTGAAAATCAATAGGGGTCATCTGCCAGTCATGATCAATGTACCTATTAATTTTCATGATCCTAGGCGTAAGCATTCTTGAGTAATCATCCGGAAACCATTTACTGTTTCGAGTCACTGTGACCTGAAAATAAATAGGGGTCATCTGCCAGTCATGATCATAGGCCTAAGCGTTCTCAAGTTATTATCCAGAAACCATCTGGACAGACCGACTGACGGACCGACCGACATGAGCAAAACAATATACCCCCTCTTCTTCGAAGGGGGGCATAAAAAGCGTTGTTTCCTGATTAGCTTGTGCGGACTGCACTACTTATTTAAGATGACAATTTACCTACATACATCACCCCCAGTGTTCCCAGAATGATGCTCAAATATAAAACTCTTGTTAATTTGTATAATTTAAATCCTTATTATCAGATATAGCATTAATGTAAAATGAAAATTATAAGTAACATTATCACATATGTTACACAATGATCATCACAATAGTTACTATAGCCACTACTGTTTCAATTCATCAGGATAGGCCCACGCTATTATGAATACTCCTGTCCGTACCTGGTACCAAGTCTGCGAGTTCTCAGACCCAAGAACACGGAGCGGATGAGTTTTCCAAACGAGGCGGGGTTCATGGGGTCCAGGTTCTGCTCCTGGCAGTGGCGCAGGTAGTGGTTGTACAGGGTGCTGCGGGGCAGGCTCACACCGTCCGCTGTCTCATAGTTGTCTATCAGCCACTGGACCTGCAGCCACATTTCAAACTTGCACTGAGACTGTATTGTCAGTTTTTGTGATTATAAAATATTTACAAGTCGTTTGAGGGGATGTCTGCGGAAACATGCATGTGCATAGTTTGGTCCGTGATCAGAAAGTCCAGTCACCAAAGGATCATTCAGGATCATACTTTTTGTCAAAGCTCCAGATAAAGTTTTATACTAAAGGATAATTTATCCCCTGAACTTTGGTCAAATGGTGTTTTACTCCTTAACCAAAAGCTTTCATTGGTTAAGAAGATTTGTAAAAGGTATTTTCTTAGCTAAGTGTGCTTGAACATGTTTTTTAAACTAATATAAAATGTCACATACATGTATATTAAGGATATAAGTATCATGAAAAACTACATATGTTAAATAAAACACTTGTAGACAATTATTTTCTTTTTTCTTCTTCTCAAAATCACTTTTTGCAAGATTAAATGTGTTTTGTTCTGTGAAAATTGGGCATAATATATGTGCGTAAAGTGTCGTCCCAGATTAGCCTGTGCAGTCCGCACAGGCTTATCAGGGACAACACTTTCCGCTTTAATAGTATTTTTCTTTCCAAGAAAGTGCATTTTTACCAAAAATCTCGTTAAAGCTGAGAGTTGTCCCTGATTAGCCTGTGCGGACTGCACAGGATAATCTGGGATGACACTTTACGCACATGCATTATGCCCAGTTTTCTCAAAACAAGACACAAATATTCTCCCACTACACCTCTGTTATTTGCTTTAATTACAAGATATCCATACTTACAATTTCTGAATTAAATTTTCAAATTATCAAGGGTATCTATTCCTTATTTTCCCTTCATATCTGGAGCTCTGTTACCCCCGTTATATGTTTTATTCCAAGGAAATCTAATAAAGTGTCAATAGATAGAAGGAGCAGTCTTCACATGTTGATTCTATGACCAGCATATACGTACACGCATCATGCCCATTGATCCCATAAAGCACCTTATATTCCATATATTAAGCGTCCCCCTTTATGGGATGGCCACTCCAATTGTCTGAATTCCAAGGATTCCCCAGACCATGTGCAGATAAATTAGCAGTTGAACAGATTTGGTTTATTGTAGATCTATACAGTTAGTTATCGACCATGTTTGTCTGAAACTTACAAATAAGTAACAAGGGATTTTGAATAATAGAAAACTATTAAAAAATCAGAGCTGCAAATGTTATAATTAAATAAATTATCAATTCAAAATCACAGTAAGACTAACTTAATTGAAGTCAAAGTATTTTTATTTACTGAAACCTATACATCTGATGCCAAGTGTACCTGTAAACTTAACAAGAGCACTGCCTTGCGGGTGCAGTCCGCTCATCTATTTTCTTTTAAAGGTGAAGGGACTCTCATTTTCAATCACAAAGGAGGGAGGGGTGGAGTGAAGAGGGGTGTATAGTGTGGGGGTGTGGATATTTATTACATTATCTTCCAAAAATGCGAAAAAAATGCAAAAAAAAAATAAAAAATTGGGTGGGGGGGGATTCTTTGGTGCGATGGTTGGACGGTATTTCAAACATAAAATAATAAAAATAAATATTTGTGTTTTTTAACCGTTTCAAATAAATTTGGGGGGGGGGGGGAGTGAGGTGGGGGGGTATAATGTGAGGGTGTGGTGGTAATTTGTGAGATGATCTTAAAAACAAAATAAAACAAGGGACAAAATTGTCACAAAACCAGGTTTTGATTGTGAAAAAAAATCTGATAAAGGGAGACAACTCAAACTGAACTTTTGAAATGAACAAACAAAATTAACCCCTTTTGTAAGTTTGTTTTAAAATAAATCTATTTTTAGTCGTGGCGACCTTGACATTGGAGATATTGACGTGATTCTTTTGTGCGACACACCGTCCCATGATGGTGAACAAATGTGCCAAATGATTTTAAAATCTCATAATGAATGACATAGTTATAGCCCAGACAAGCTCATTTATGGCTATTTTTTACCTTTGAACTCAAAGTGTGACCTTGAACTTGGAGATATTGACGTAATTTTTTCGCGCGACACACCGTCTAATGATGGTTAACAAATGTGCCAAATGATTTTAAAATCTCACAATGAACGACAAAGTTATGGCCCGGACAAGCTTGTTCCGCCCGCCCGCCAGCCCGCCCGCATTCGCCAATCTAATAACCAGTTTTTTCCTTCGGAAAACCTGGTTAAAAAACAAAAAATGGGGGGGGGGGGGGGGATTCTTTGGTGCGATGGTTGGACGGTATTTCAAACATAAAATAATAAAAATAAATATTTGTGTTTTTTAACCGTTTCAAATAAATTTCGGGGGGGGGGTGAGGTGGGGGGGTATAGTGTGAGGGTGTGGTGGTAATTTGTGAGATGATCTTAAAAAAAAAGAAAAAAAAAAAAAATAGGGGGGGTGGGGGGGATTCGGGTTGGGGGAGGGGGGGTGGGGGGATTCTTGGATGCGATGGTTGGAGGGTATTTCAAACATAAAATAAAAAAATAAAAAAGTTGTGTTTTTTAACCGTTTCAAAAAAAAAATTGGGGTGGGGGGTGGGGGGGGTATAGTGTGAGGGTGTGGTGGTCATTTGTGAGATGATCTTAAAAAAAAAAAAAAAAAAAAAAAAAAAATAGGGGGGGGGGGATTCGGGGGAGGGGGGGAAGGGGGGGGGGGCACGGGAGATTGTTTGGGTGGAGTCTATTGTGGTATGTCAGGTATGTAAGAGTAGTTTTGTCAAAGTATCAATCAAATCTAATCATAAATAAAGAAGTTATGGCAATTTTAGCAAAATTTAATAATTTGACCTTGAGAGTCAAGGTCAGTCAAAGGTCAAGGTAAAATTCAACTTGCCAGGTACAGTAACCTCATGATAGCATGAAAGTATTTGAAGTTTGAAAGCAATAGCCTTGATACTTAAGAAGTAAAGTGGATCGAAACACAAAATTTAACCATATATTCAAAGTTACTAAGTCAAAAAAGGGCCATAATTCCATAAAAATGACATCCAGAGTTATGCAACTTGTCCTTTTACTGTACCCTTATGATAGTTTGCGAGTGTTCAAGTATGAAAGCAATATCTATGATAATTTAGGGGTAAAGTGGACCACAACACAAAACTTAACCAAATTTTCTATTTTCTAAGTATAAAGGGCCCATAATTCCATCCAAATGCCAGTCAGAGTTACATAACTTTGCCTGCACAGTCGCCTTATGATAGTTAATAAGTGTTGCAAGTATGAAAGCAATAGCTTTGATACTGTAGGAATAAAGTGGACCTAAACACAAAACTTAACCAAATTTTCTAAGTATAACAAGATGTGTTTGTGAAACACAATGTCCCCCTATATGATGTTTGACATTGTAGGATGACCTTGACCTTGTGAATGATGACCTTGACCTTTCACCACTCAAAATGTGCAGCTCCATGAGATACACATGCATGCCAAATATCAAGTTGCTATCTTCAATATTGCAAAAGTATTCATAAAATAAGCGATTTGGGCCACATATATTTGACCTCTGACCTTGAAGGATGACCTTGACCTTGACTTTTCACCACTCAAAATGAGCAGCTCCATGAGATGCACATGCATGCCAAATATCAAGTTGCTATCTTCAATATAGCAAAAATTGCAAAATGTTAAAGTTGGCGCAAACAGACAGACAGACCAACAGACAGACAGGGCAAAAACAATATGTCCCCCACTACTATAGTGGGGGACATAATTGACCTTTCACCACTCAAAATGTGCAGCTCCATGAGATACACATGCATGCCAAATATCAAGTTGCTATCTTCAATATTGCAAAAGTATTCATAAAATGAGCGATTTTGGCCACATATATTTGACCTCTGACCTTGAAGGATGACCTTGACCTTGACCTTTCACCACTCAGAATGTGCAGCTTCATGAGATACACATGCATGCCAAATATGAAGTTGCTATCTTCAATATAGCAAAAGAATTCATAAAGTGAGCGATTTTGGCCACATATAATTGATCTCTGACCTTGAAGGATGACCTTGACCTTGACCTTTCACCACTCAAAATGTGCAGCTCCATGAGATACACATGCATGCCAAATATCAAGTTGCCATCTTCAATATTGCAAAAGTATTCATAAAATGAGCGATTTTGGCCACATATATTTGACCTTTGACCTTGAAGGATGACCTTGACCTTGACCTTTCACCACTCAAAATGTGCAGCTTCATGAGATACACATGCATGCCAAATATGAAGTTGCTATCTTCAATATAGCAAACGTTATTGCAAAATGTTAAAGTTGGCGCAAACAGACAGACAGACCAACAGACAGACAGGGCAAAAACAATATGTCCCCCACTACTATAGTGGGGGACATAATTGACCGTTCACCACTCAAAATGTGCAGCTCCATGAGATGCACATGCATGCCAAATATCAAGTTGCTATCTTCAATATTGCAAAAGTATTCATAAAATGAGCGATTTTGGCCACATATATTTGACCTCTGACCTTGAAGGATGACCTTGACCTTGACCTTTCACCACTCAAAATGAGCAGCTCCATGAGATGCACATGCATGCCAAATATCAAGTTGCTATCTTCAATATTGCAAAAGTATTCATATAATGAGCGATTTTGGCCACATATAATTGACCTCTGACCTTGAAGGATGACCTTGACCTTGACCTTTCACCACTCAAAATGTGCAGCTCCATGAGATACACATGCATGCCAAATATCAAGTTGCTATCTTCAATATTGCAAAAGTATTCATAAAATGAGCGATTTTGGCCACATATATTTGACCTCTGACCTTGAAGGATGACCTTGACCTTGACCTTTCACCACTCAAAATGTGCAGCTTCATGAGATACACATGCATGCCAAATATGAAGTTGCTATCTTTAATATAGCAAAAGTTATTGCAAAATGTTAAAGTTGGCGCAAACAGACAGACAGACCAACAGACAGACAGGGCAAAAACAATATGTCCCCCACTACTATAGTGGGGTACATAAAAAGGGCACATAATTCTGTCAAAATGCCAGTCAGAGTTACATTACTTTGCCTGCACAGTCCCCTTATGATAGTTAGTAAGTGTTGCAAGTATGAAAGCAATAGCTTTGATACTAAAGGAATAAAATGGACCTAAACACAAAACTTAACCAAAATTTTCAATTTTCTAAGTATAAAAAGGGCACATAATTCTGTCAAAATGCAAGCCAGAGTTATCTAACTTTGCCTGCCCAGTCCCCTCATGATAGTAAGTAAGTGTACTAAGTTTGAATGCAATAGCATTGATACTTTCTGAAAAAAGTGGACCTAAACGCAAAACTTAACCAAAATTTTCAATTTTCTAAGTATAAAAAGGGCACATAATTCAGTCAAAATGCACGCCAGAGTTATCTTACTTTGCCTGCCCAGTCCCCTCATGATAGTAAGTAAGTGTACCAAGTTTGAATGCAATAGCATTGATACTTTCTGAGAAAAGTGGACCTAAACGCAAAACTTAAACGGACACCGACGCCGACGCCAAGGTGATGACAATAGCTCATAATTCTTTTTCAAAAAATAGATGAGCTAAAAATGCACCTATTTAAATAAACTTGAATCATTTCAAATAAGTGTTTATTTATCTCTGAAAATCTTTTATTAAACCATACAATTTGTCTTTGTCAGGTTTATTATAATCAACTTTTTTTAATAGACAATGCAACTTTTAACTACGCAATTAAAACAGTAGATGCAATTTCCAAAGAATAATTACATTCAAACAGAAGAATTTCCAGTCATTGACTTTGAATTTGAAGAGCATTAAGTGGATATAAATAGATAACGAGAGCGCCGATGGCGCTGAAAGCATAGTTGCAAGATACAGGGAAGTTGCTGCTGAAGTAAATGTTTAGGTCAAAATATACTAAATAGTTTCCTTATATGTTTCGATGTAAAAGCGACAACTTTGAGCCAAAATAAATACAACATTTTGCACATAGAGACCCCCCATAACCATACCTTTTCTTGACGGGCATTCTTAGCTGAATCGATTTAAGCAATAAAAAAGATATGTTATGTTCAAACCAAAAAAGAATTCGACTCAAATCAAAAACGACTGTTTTTGCGCCTTTTTTTTCGGCCGTTTTCTAGTGGATTATAACCTTTTGCAGTGCCATTTTTTACTTTAATCTCCAACTTTATCCTATTTCAGGGATAAGTAGTGAACGCCTATGCTTACCCTATCAATATCTCCAAACGATAAAACCAGAACAACAGTCTAAAGTGTATAACATGCCTTCGAGGAAAATATGATGATTTGTTTAGAGAGTACAGCTCATGACTCGATTATTTAGTCCTTCATGACTCGATTATTTAGTATATTGTCACCTTAACGATTGCTGACATTACGAGTCGCCCCTCTTGTTACCAAAATGTTCTATTTTTAGAAACGGGAATTCCAAATAGTGACGAATGTGAATGGTTACAAAATGACATAACTATGAAAATAAATACGTAGAATAACATTATTTCACGCATACCATTATGCAACAATACGTTTTCTTTTCCGACTTGATACATTTACAGCTTTCCATTTAATATTTTACAGACACAACACTCGTCCAGAATTTGCGCGAATCCATTAAATCCGATGCCACATTTAAACCGTTAGCTCTACTTGTAACGTTAATTTCTGGCTCAAAGTAAATCATTTTAACTTCAATTAACACATCTCTATTGCTTTCAAACTCTACTTCATCAAATCCATAGAAAGGCAGGTCAGAATCCATGTCATAAATCAGAAAACATTCATCGTACTCCGCCATTTTTTTACACATTTTCAATGAATAAAAGTGCTTTATGCCCCACTTCCTGCTGAGAATATGTTTTAATTTCTATTTATGATTAACCGATGAAATGTTACATATCCTTAAACCAGGGCCTTATGAATTCAGTTATGTAAACATTTGACCTCTCACAGAACAGTAAACAAAGGAAATAGAAATTTGGTGTGAGGTCACTATCAACAAGAACAGAATTGTTTTACGAACGAAATTTGTTTTAGTTTCTTAGAAGGGTTTTTCACGTAAAACGGTCTTAGAAAATTCACTAAAAACGGTGTCAGCAATATTCTTGGAAGAAAACGTTAGAAAAACGTTTCCAAAAAAAAATTGTAAGAATTACCATATACTAAATTAAATAGATATTTCGTCTGATTTTTGATCAGGTAAGGCTTCATAATGGTCAACCGATCGATGTGGGTTTTCGAAATATCGTATATACCTTAAGCATAGGTGCGTTGCACCTATGCTAAAAACTTGAAAAGTCAATAAACTGGTATATGAAGACAAAATGTACATGCCACATTAACAACTTAAAGGAAATCAATTGTTTTCTTGCATGCCCAGCACAGCTTACAGTAAACTTCATCTTCTTTTACATTAAGAAAACAAGAAACGTTTGTCTGCAACAAATACATTTAATAACAAGACTTAAATTTTAAGTTTCTATTTGAGACCGTAATAAACAAATTGTTTCATTGCAAAAGATGGGCAAAAAAAGCAAATAATTGAAAGAAATATCTTGCCTCACACATTACAGTCACATCAACTTAGTGAATGTATGCATATAAAGCTCTGTTATCTTATAGTACATGACTTAAGTAACTACATGATATATTGATACATTTACTATTAAAAATATTTAACTTGCACATACATGTACCATATTTTCACTTGACCTTAACTTTTGGGAATTATACAATTTAAAACTAACAAGCAAATTTGTTGAATTGATATCCCCCGCCAAATGCTTCTGGACACAAAAGTGTAATATTTGACACTCGACTAAAAAAGCATTTTTTTAAGATACAAAGGGCCATAACTCCGTTATTAACAGATGGTATTCAATGCTATTTGGCGTGCATCATCCTCTTATCCATATTATATACTCATACCAAGTTTCAATGAAATTCGTCAAAGCACTTCCAAGATATGGATCCGGACGGACGGAAAGACGGACGGACGGACAACTCCAAAACAATATCCCTCCGCCTTTGGCGGCGGATAATAACCTACCAGAGTAACAATAATTTATTATGGAAATGTGCTTTATCAGCCTAATGTGTAACCGCCAATCCTTATTATATTAC
Organism: Dreissena polymorpha; assembly: GCF_020536995.1. NCBI lineage: Eukaryota > Metazoa > Mollusca > Bivalvia > Myida > Dreissenidae > Dreissena > Dreissena polymorpha. Next base: position 74,327,872 of record NC_068366.1, read on the forward strand.
TGTAAGTAGCTTTATGATAGATTTACAAGTCAATTGTTAGTTATTAATGTAAACAATTTTGTGGACTTATGCAGAAGTTTTCGTTTATGTTGGTACACGTATAAAAGTGCAATACCATTTTAACTCAAAGAAGTCAACAACCTTATTCTGAATTCACAAACAATACTCATGCAAACAAATGTTATTTGATATCATTTTCACAATACCAGCAACCAACAACATTGTGAAATGATGGCAATGCAATGCTGAAATAAAACATCTTGAAGGAGTGCTGGTCACATTGCAAACTTGCAAGGTGACCCCTAACTACAACTTGGAAACAAGACCTGTACATTCCAATCCCTCAGCATGCAACTACTGTACAAGCAAGCTGTACATATGTACATCTGAACTCCCGCTTCCAACGAGCAGTCATGCAGTCTATGAGCTGACAACATATATATATATACAACTCCTTGCCAGTTCATCCACAAGTGCTGGATTTCAGAACAAACATTAATTCAACAAATGCATTTTATGTACATGTAGTAACAGAAATGAATACTGTTAGACTAATGAATGAAAAGAATCATGTTGAATTTTTTCCTCCGAAAAAAAGGGATTTTTTACTAAAATTGAGAATCTATAAAAACTGGAAGAGCTCAGAACAAAAATATAATAAGTATCTAAAATACTTTAAATTGCTTTGCAAGGATAAATCAAATTAATAGAAATATGAAGAAGCAGAAAAAAAGAAGGTAATTTCAATCTTGCCGAGCAAAAACATACTTCTAAATGCATAAAAAATGCAGCCTACAGTTCTGAAAGAAAGCTCATGCGGACAAACTCAAGGAGGTGTGTGGGGGTTAATGCGGATACACGATTCCAAGATTTACCCCGCTCTTCAGTGACGGGACGTCTAGGTTTACAGAGCTACCTTTCCCTTCCAGACTACTGGCATAGCGGGCCAGTGCCGACTGCTGGAACACACAATACAAGAGAATATGCACAATCTTCATCAATGAATCCAATTTGTACAAAGTCACAATGTGGTCGAATTAAACTCTTCCTATCCAGCCTGGCTTTCTCTGCCATTTGTTTAATTAACCAAAATTGAAGTAACAGCAAATTTGTCAAAAGAGAGGAGTGCTTTGTTAATCTTTGTTTTTCTTAAAAAGGCAATAAACGGAACTGACCACACAGAGTTATTTTATGTTCACAAGAAATATATTTGGAAAGATTCATTCACAATAGTCATGTTATGATTACCAGTATTGGTCTTATTTATCAGTTTGTTAAAATCGCTGCAACAGAATCATCTTATTCGTTGTTGACCAAGAGCGAATTTTCTTATGTTTACAAATAAGAATTCATACCAAAATCTTAACTTACATGTCCTTAAACCACAACCAACATCATATCCTCAGACAGTTGACCAACCATAAAATCTAAGAATAACCTGTGATTGTTAAAACATCCAAACAAAACTTACGAAAAACAAAACAGGATGCAAGAAATAATAACTTATCAAACTAAAAATACACTTCGATACACACAATTCACAACCATGCAATTCACCACTCAATGCCGTTAGCTCAGATCTGAAGGTTGCAGTGTAGCTCTGTAAACTGCGACTTAAACTGGTTTGCTGATGCTCAGACTAACAAGTAATCAAATGATGAACAAGAAATGAAATAAGCTACATGTCATTAATGACTGGCAAATGGTATAAAAGGTATAAGTATAATATGTAAAGGTCTGCTGAAACAGTCATGCAAGATATATGTGCAATTAAATCAACCCTATTGAATCATTAATAGTATGATCACAGTGCCTATACCACATGACTTTTTTGGATATGTGTTGGGAGAACAAAGCGCGACCCAGTTAACATTTTTTAAGGATCTCTTTAAATAGTTCACAACAAATAAGTATTCTGTCAGTAAAGTGCAACCGCGCGTTTGAACGGTTAGACTAATGTCGGATCAGTATGGGGACTTCATATTACAAACGTGCGGTGCACTTTACTGAAAAAATACTTATTTGCTTAAAAAGATCATGTTACCTATAGACTCTCACGAATGAGCAAATATTATTTATCCCATTAAAAAAGGTGAAATATTTAAAAAGACATCATTAAAATGTTAACTGGGTCGCGCTTTATTCTCCCAGCACAGATCTTAAAAAGTCAAATGGTATAGGCACCGTGATCATATTTATATGAAGCAGATCCAATTCATTATTTTACAACTATTGTTAAATTGTAATTTGATGCTGTTGAATAGATGCAGGAAAGCACATCTTTCACTCATTAACAAACGAGAGCGCCGATGGCGTTAAAAGCATAGGTGCAAGATACAGGGAAGAATGGCGTCACGTGGTATAATGTAGTTCGATATCGCCATCCGCAAATTTCTCAAATCAATAATTTCAAACAATTACCGACTCTTTAAATAGATAATCTTTCCATTTACATCAGTGTTTGAAACGCTTATGAAAAATAATTACCCAAGCCTTTCAAAATTTAAGCACGGACAGATCTGTATCGAACTATTCTTTTCACAAATGAAAATAGACCCTACCCTATTCGTCTGCGTCAAGAATTTGTCGTAAAACTTGTGGTAAGCGTTAGATGCAGACGTGCACAACAGATTGAGTTCTGAATACAGATTTCTGAATGCAGATTTTTATAGAAACTCCTCACAGCAGTTACTTCCCTTGCTTCGCCCGGTCAGTAACTTCTAGTATAAGGGAGGCCACTGCGTAGGAGATTGAGGTTGCAGATAGAATGGTTTTACGAACGAAATTTGTTTTAGGTTATAAGAAGATTTTTTGACATAAAACGGTCTTAGAAAAAATCACTAAAAACGGTGTCAGCAATATTCTTGGAAGAAAACGTTAGAAAAATGTTTAAAAAAAAAACAACTGTAAGAATGACCATATACTAAATTAAATAGATATTTCGTCTGATTTTTGATCAGGTAAGGCTTCATAAAGGGCAACCGATCGATGTGGATTTTCGAAATGTGGTATATACCATAAGCATAGGTGCGTAAACGCACCTATGCTAAAAAGCATACCGGTACTAAGATTATGATGCCTTCATTGTTTGATAAACATGTAGGATCAAAATCTATTGAAGGTACTCTGCAATAATGCAAGTTTTGGGATTGCAGTTTAAAATAATGAAAATATTTCTAAAACTTAAAAAACAAAACATAGAATACATAGACATGGCATGCAAACAAGACTACATAAAGTGCAGCATTTCATGAACTTTCTATGAACTCAGGAGTTTCCATGATCTCTACTCCTCAAACTTTCAATCACAATACACACATTAGAAACCAATAAATGTTATTAACATTAACACACAGAACTATTACTACCACCAAATGAGTAACAAAAACGTGCAAATGTGATTATGTTAGATAAATAAATGTTTCATTTTATTAATGAACAATGGATACCTTGTCTTCATAACATACCAAAACTGGGAAACAATAGTATTGCACCAGCTTTAAGGACCGGTATCAGTGTGGTTTTTTTTAGTTCGAATTCACAAAAAAATAACAGTTTTTTTAGATCTCAACATTTTATTCATGTTCCGTACAGCTATATTAGTTGAACCTTAGTAAATATAATAAAGAAACCACTTTCCGGGTATATTCTCAATTTTAAAGCATTTTGTTAGCAAAACAACAACAGTAATTTCCAAATTTTAACCACAAAGTTACTCCCCAATTATTCCAAAAACGATCCAGCCACATTCCCAAAATGGTGAAAAATAAACACTAGATATATTAAATAAAACTATTATGACAAGCAAACCCATTAAGATATCAATATACATTATGTCAAGAACAAGAGATGTGTTTGTCAGAAACACAATGCCCTCTACTGCGCCACTTTGATACTTGTATTTTTTTACCTTTGACCTTGAAGGATGACCTTAACTTTGACCTTTCACCACTCAAAATGTGCAGCTCCATGAGATACACATGCATGCCAAATATCAAATTGCTATGTGAAGGGACATAGAAGTTATGAGCATTTTTCGAAACCTAAACGTGAAGCCTAAACGCCAAGTGTGATGGAAAGACGGACGGTCCGATCATTATATTACCTCCTTCGGGGGTATAGAAAGTGTTCAACAACAATATGATGTTTAATCAGGGGTCATTCTAGAGGACAATGTATGGCTTGACTCTAAACATTATCAAACTTTCCTCCAAATTCATGATGATTATTGACATGAACAATGCACAAAAATGTGTGAAATAAGCAAGGAAAAGTGTTAACCAGTAAGAAGGCAAGCTAAATTCTTTGACTTTATATTCAATTGTGTGTTTTAATTAACAGGTTATAGTTTAAAATTCACCTTCTCTGAAACTGAGATTTTACATGTACCTGTCCCGAACATGCATGTTATGGATTTTTAATTGTTGTGCATTCAAATGATGATTTACAGGCTGCCATTAACGGACAGTTGTAATTAAATTTCTCCCCAAATTCTATCAAACTTCTCAATAAATTCTGATACTGGAGAAGTGATGTCTCCCAAAAATGTTGGGCTAGGATGACCTTCCTTATTTTAACTGAGCCTTTACCAGAGCTCTAGATAAGGTTTTGTGAAATTCTTAACGTTACTACCAGATTTTCAAAAAGAATTCTTAACTCTGAAATTGTATTCTTAACGTTACTACTTAGTTTTGGAAAATAATTCTTAACTTTTCTAAATGACCTAAAAATAAATAATAATGGTTATTTTCATGCAAAAAATCAAAATAAACATACTAACAACTTTATTTATACGAGTTCAACAGTGTCTATTCAGTATTATACAATTTTTTTTTCAAATACCTTCATATTCCCAAACTGTGCTTAGATTGCATGCCTTCGATGAATTTTTACATATTTCTTAATGGTACGACAAGATTTTAAAATAAATATTTAACGGACTTGAAAATAATTTGTACTTACGAAAATACGACCCTTATCTGGAGCTCTGCCTTTACCTTTACAATCTTTCTGTGATCACATTATTTATTTGCTTTCAAAAGTACCCATTTCCAAAGAGATTATTTCATTATAACTGATTTCAGAATTGGAAATGATTGCTGAAATAAAGACCAGTCTTCAAATGCTTTTGACATTGAGTGGTATCAGAAAATACATTCATGAAGCTACAAGAGTCACAAGTCATAAGTAAACACGTACTTATTTATTTTCATGGCAGAGAACAGCTGTGCACACATTCGACACCTTGTACAATTGACATGTGAATTTAAGGACCTTCATGTTTTCAATGAAAACACATTGGTAGCAAACCACTTACAGAACTACATGGTGAAAGTCCTTATTGATAATTAATGGAGAATATCTTGAAAGAAAACATGACAATACAATAACTAGCCATTTCATATGTTCACACCATTACAAAAGCTTATCCCATACTGAACACAGAAAAGACTAAATAAATACAGGGTTTCTTTTTGGCCCGATTGTATAGCCTTATAGCCAAAATTCGGCTATGTTCCCAATCCCAAAAAGTATACTTTTTCCCAAAATGTGGCAAAAAATTCCTAATTTCCAAAAAAAACACAAAAAAACAACAAGAGGGCCCAAAGTCGCTCATCTGAGATAACAAGATATTATTGGGACAAATCTTCTGACCAAGTTTCACGAAGATCCGAAAATAAATGTGGTCTCTAGAGTGTAAACAAAGTTTTACTTTAGCCATATAAGGAAAAATGCCCGGCCCCCTGGCAGCCATGTTTTTCAACCAACCGGCATCATTTTTGAACTCGTCCAAGATATTATCAGGATGAATCTTCTGATCAAGTTTCATGAAGATTGGACACTAAATGTGGCCTTTAGAGTGTTAACAAGGTTTTACTATAGCCATATATAGCCATATAAGGAACAAGGGACAAAATTGTCACAAAACCAGGTTTTCATTGTGAAAAAAAAATCTGATAAAGGGAGAAAACTCAAACTGAACTTTTGAAATGACCAAAAAAAATTAACCCCCTTTGTAAGTTTTTTTTTTTTTTTAATCTATTTTTAGTCGTGGCGACCTTGACATTGGAGATATTGACGTGATTCTTTCGTGGGACACACCGTCCCATGATGGTGAACAAATGTGCCAAATGATTTTAAAATCTCACAATGAATGACATAGTTATGGCCAGGACAAGCTCATTTATGGCTATTTTTGACCTTTGAACTCAAAGTGTGACCTTGACCTTGGAGATATCGACGTAATTATTTCGCGCGACACACCGTCCAATGATGGTGAACAAATGTGCCAAATGATTTTAAAATCTGACGATGAACGACATAGTTATGGCCCGGACAAGCTTGTTCCGCCCGCCCGCCAGCCAGCCAGCCAGCCCGCCCGCATTCGCCAATCTAATAACCAGTTTTTTCCTTCGGAAAACCTGGTTAAAAATATTGCATAATTAAATAATTTGTTGCCTTGAATTTGTTTTAAAAACAGTAAAATATGTTAAATTGATTATTTAAGACTTTCCTTATTTTCCCCAAAATTTGGCGATTCGTGCGATTTTTTTCCCTTAAAAAAGGCCAGGCCCTTTCCCCAAAATCAGAAAAAAACCTGCACTTATCACACAATCATGTTCATAAGATTTTGTAAAATTTTAATAATATGTATCAAAATAGTCGTTTTTTGCCAGTTAACGGCTTCTTTGAAATATAAGAAACACTATTTACATGTGATTAATTTTCAAAATTGAGCCAGTTTTGCGATTTTTTTTTTTCCCCAAAATGTTTTTTTTCACGACTCAAAATTCCAAAAATTCCGGTGTGGCGTTTTCCCAACATGGAGCAGAAAAGGCCTGGAAATTAAAGTGCAAGGCTTTTTACTAAGTTGTTGAAAAAGGCAAAGGTTTACTTTTTATTATAAATCGCTTCAAAATTACCTAATAACCATAACTTAAGTTTGTCATTTATATGATTAAGATCAATACCAGCTGCAGAGAAATAAAATTTGTTTTGTTTTGGTGGTCTGTTAACCCTTTTCCACTCAGAAGCAAAATAAAAATGGCTATGTGCAAACAGCATAAAACCAGTACAGCCTGTGAGTAACTCCCAATCTGTTCAGGTTTTATGCTGTTTGCTACTCATAGTATCTTATGGTTGAAAATGAAGCCTTTCAAATTTGATTATATTAAGAAAGGACTTAAATTTAATTTGATTTTCTAAAGGACTTCAAATGCGTCAAAGTGCATTTCTGAGTGGTAAAGGGTTGAAGTTGAATCCGTAAAATGGTCAAACTGAAACCATTCAGAGTAGAGGTGATATCATGTTTTGCAATATGACTGATCCTGTAAAATAAACACGAAGAATGGAATAAAGCCTGAACACTGCTACTTTGTTTACAGATTAACCCCTTATTGCAGTACATATAATGACTGCAGTGGTTAAGTTAATTGCAAAATATCTTTATTTCTTTTCTGCTATACAAAAAATTAGCCTGACTATGAAATGTTTAAAGCTCATCGCTGAATTGACTATGAAGACAAAAAGGTTATTTTTGCAGACTACATAACAAGTTCTGATTTAAGTTTAACAATGCAAAAAAATGCTTAGTGTCATAAACAGATAAAACAACATACATGCGTGATAGAATCAAAGTCTTTGGTATGGGAGACTCATGATGGTTCTCAGTAGGGTTCAGTTTTGCAAATGTAAACTATTAAACATGCAAAATGCAAGACCCAAATTCTGCCTGCTCATGATTTGAGCATGCAAATTCATTATATGGCTTAATTTTATAACTCTTTAACCTCATATGCAACGTAAGCGTAGCACAAAATCTACAAAATCACAATGTACAATATACTCCACTATTCTAAGGAACATATAACATGCAGATTTTCCCATATCCAATACAATGAACATACACAACTTCAACAGTATAAACAGGTCAGTATTCTGCATGACATTGGGGGATTATTATGTGATGTGATAAATATGTATGATTTGTATGTTTACAGCATTCATTCAATATTGACATGACGGGAGCAGGTTAATTTACTCAGTTTAACCCAGTTATGCCTAGTGGACTCTCCCATCCTTCTAAATTGGATCAATTTATTACCATATTAGGGATGTCTACTATATTTATTTATATATTTAGAATATTTTTTACAGAAATTTCAATAAATTAAACCATTTATGCCTAGCGTCTAGAAAAAAGGCTTTGGCAAACAGCGTGGCCCCAGATGAGACGCTGCATCATGCATCGTCTCATCTGGGTCTACGCTGTTTGCCAAAGACTTTTTTCTAGACCCTAGGCATAAATGGTTTAATTACTTGAAAATAAATATCTTTACAAATTGGCTCTATAAAAAAGTTTAAAACATTCTTGTTTTTGTTAGTTGATTTTTATCTGAACAAGATAGATTATAAATCCCCTATATAAACAATATTTCCATAATATGTTGTTAACCCTTTGCATGCTGGGAAATTTGTCATCTGCTAAAATGTTGTCTGTTGAATTTCTAAAATTAGCATTTTCTTCGATTTTATTCAAAGAATACAATCAGAATAGCAAACAGTTTAGATCCAGATGTTCTGTGGCGTCTCATCTGGATCCAAACTGTTTGCAAAGGCCTTTAAAATTCGGTTCCAGCACTGAAAGAGTTAAATACATTATGTGTGCTAACTAGGCCATCAGCCGTCATGTCAATTGAAATGCAGTGTGTGTCAATACCAAGAATGACAATTTAGATTTAGGATACTTACTTCTTGACTTCTGTTGTATAACTCATCCTACAAAGATACAACCTAGTATTTGACACCAATCGCAAAGAAAATACTGACACTTAAACAATTCCGTTGTTACTTAATCTACATTTATGACAAGGTATCCATTGTTGATATTGAGATTTAAGGTCAAAGTTCATCAGTAACAAAGTATTGTGCACCATAAAAGGGTCTTTTAAACTGCTGCAAAATGCGATGCCAATATCTGATTATTCATCAAATTTATAATTGTACAAATTACAAGATTTTTCTTTTTTCTTCAACAGCACAAGTGTTTAAAATGGATTAACTTTAATTTTTGAAGTTCCTTTGTCTTACTCAACATCAAATTGTATGTTATTAAGATATACGAGAATATACTTCAATAACACTTGTTAGCTATATTTTGTATGACTACAGTACATACAAAATATCAATAACAACACAGCAGACAGAACATATTTTACATTTCACTAAACAATTCCATTTGTGCTTCCAAGAATTTTATAGATCAAAAGGAAAAAAAAATCAAACGCTTTGATGCCAAGATAAAATTGCAGCAGTTTAAAGGGCAATTAATGAAATAACAAGTGCCACTGCTTCTAAGTCCTAGATGACATTACTGTTCTATTGACAAGACAGCGCAACGTCAGGGAGATTATTAAATATCAGCATCTAATGATTTAATCAATATAATCTTTTGATAAACATGTTTAAAACGCTTCTATATTCTACCTACAAGAACGAAGCTATTACTATGACAGTGTATGGCAGGCATGACAAGGTGACTATTAGATAGATATATGTTGCAAGTGTTATATAGGCCAAAAGTACAGTTGGGTTGGGTGCCTGAGTAGTGTTTTATCAGATGGCACTGGTTACAAACCACACTGAGGTCACACACACACACAAATGTTGAAGACAGAAAATTCAAACCTCCCTCTACCATACACTTCAATGCAACAGATTTATCAACTCCAAACTGATGAAATTTTTAAACACCATACTAATAGTATTAAAACAAGAGCACCGCATAACGGGTGCCACGCTCGGCTGCGAAAGCTTGTCAGAATTTTTTTCTTTTTTTACAGGTCACAGTGACCTTGACCTTTGACCTAGTGACCCAAAACAATTTTTTTATAAATAAAATTCATTTTAATTATTAAATACTAACCTGCTATCTCATGCTTCTCCTTTCAAAGGGGAATTAATTCATCCGGAATTTAACTGGGAATCCGCCACCTCAATACCGTAATACAGGCCAGGTTAAACATAGTGCAATGCAACCTAGGCAAAAATAGGTAACCAACCCTCAATATTCTTTCAATAAATATACATAAATATTAATTGAATAGCGGGGTGAGAGGCGGGACTTACCGATAGCAGGTAAGTATTTAATAATTAAAATAAATTTTATTTTTAAAAATTTGTTTTAATGTCATAAATACTGACCTGCTATCTCATGCTGAATTTGCAGCTGCGGTGGGAAGGTTCGTATATATTTTCCCATCACAGTAGAACCCATAAACAGGCTTATCAGCGAATGATAGCAAAACCCTAAACAAGGGTTATCAAGTAATCTTAGTTAAAACGTTATTAATTATGACTTCTCGGACAAAGTAATATGTCTATGTCATAAAGAAGACACTACCGTTAGTGAAACCACAACAAGCCCAAACATATACAAATTGTATTGTTGGCACTTCAGAAAACAAAGATAAAAAGGTGGTCGGATTCCGCCAGAAAACAGCTTAGAGCAGGTCAAAAAGTGGCGAGTGATTAATATATGCCCACAAAACAGACAGAGCTCTTAATTCATACGGTTAGATCCTAAAAAGGAATGAATCCTTAGAGATAAGAGTAACTTTCTTTAGTCGAGGTCTAACCCCGAGAAATAGAAGCCGCAGACACATCTCCCCCCCCCCTTTATAGGGAAATGGAGAGTGTCTTTTGAGAACCTCGAATGGACTAACACTGCTGAGATAGAACTTCAAAGCTCCGATTGGCCATATAAGTTTATCCTCATCTTCATGACTACCAGTTTAAGAAAAACTTGGAAACTTGAAGATTTTTTAAAAGCCGTATAGAGGACTTCATATTAAGCAAGGAATCCTGGCTGACACATCAAAGTGAAGACATAGATCCAACTGGAATTGGTAGTATTCAACAGAAAAAGCATGAATTTCACTTCTCCGTATGGTAAAAGCCATAATAAGAAGGAAAACCGTCTTAAAATTATATTGGAACTGTTAATAAGCCTGATGAAAAAGGTTCATAGGGAGCTCATTAATGATTAAAGGCTCTATAAAGATGAAGATCCGTAATTATTTACCGATTTTTTAATATTTTTTTCATATTTTATTTATAAAGGTTATCAAAAAACAATATATATATATATGCTATTGGACATTACAATAAAAAATAAGCAAAACAACTTGTTTTGAGCTCAAAATAAAGTGTCCTCCAAGTCAATTGTGTTTACAAACAATCAGTTTATTTACATCGCTGTTTACTCGGAAAAGAGAAAGTGAAAGTGACTCAGGTCACCAAAAATATTACGATGATTTTTAACGTTTTCTTGTCACCCACAAAGTAGGTCTCTTCTAAATGATTAAAACGTTTGTAGTGATCTAATAAGTTACTTTCTGCTGGTTAAAAGTTGTTTAAAATAGAATTAAAATTGAATTCTCTTTGGGTTATTTTTAGCATATGTCACCGCTCTGAGGCTTCACATCCCGTTAGTTGCAAAAATGTAAACATTTCTTCCAATTATGAAACGGGTTTATCTTCCATTATTCTTGACAACGTTGTACCTAAGCTGTTTTATTAGCAGTTTATATGCAAGAGTAACTGAAATCCGGTAAAAATCAGACCAGTTGTTATGCATAATACACTGTAACTCCAATATAGCGCGGTCAGTGGGGTCCAAGCCGCGAAACAGCGTTATAACGGATCCGCGTTATAGGTTTTGAGCTCATTTACTGCAGGGCGCTTTAAAAAAAACAGGTATAGAATAGCCTGTAATATAGGTTATGTATATTGCCATGCTGTGTTGACGCAAATACATGCATATAAACCGAATCGAATCGATAACGGTATACATACCGCTTTTCTAATGTGCACATTTATCATAAATCCAATAAAATTGCAACATCACTTAAAAAATAATAATCTTGAACATTAATGACGATATATGTTTAAGAAATTCGTAAACACAACCTTGCGCATATATGCCATTTTTAGAAGTGTTAAGAGTACAGTGCATTATGGGGCAGAGCTTTCATTGGACGAGCGACTTTAAATTTAGATTGAATGCAATACGACTCATGTACAAAAAATTGTTTTATTGCGTCATACACATGCAAAAAACGTGTTTCCCGGGGACTTTCTGATACCGCGCGAAAATGAAAGTGAAACTCTGTTAACAATTGCCGGTACACTGCGTTCGCATGTAAATAAATCGTCTGCATTATTTATTTTCTTATACACGAACTGAAAGATTAAATGACATAATACTAGAATGATAATGAAATGACAGAAAAAGTTGTTTTATACAGTAGGCAGTATATTTCACAGCCGCTCATTTAATATACAGTCCAACCCCTACTTCCGGTCACCCCTCATCGCCGGTCACCCTGTGTAGGCGGCCGGTCTGTGCCGCGACCGTCGATAAACACTATATAATGAACCCCTCTTAAGCGGTAACCCCGTTTCTCCGGCCAGCGGCCAGCAATTTTGCATCCCAAATGTTAAATTCCCCCCATATGAGTGGTCGCGCGCAAGTAAGTCAGTCATGTACATTGGAAAAATTACACAGACGCAACGGCGAAAAAATCGATACGTACTTCCAGTCTGCGGTTTAGGCTCTATAGTACTGAAGCGTGATGTGTGATAAACATTTTGACAGCCAGCTTGCAAATTGCAATTAATTAGCGGCGGATTATCGGGTTATCGGGTTAAAAGCAATATGCGACCGTTTGATCTTTTTGTTTCAGCACGTGCGAATATCACCTATTATTACTGGAAAGGAGATTCTTAATTTATTATTTGTAGCTCATACTATTTCAAGCACACATTTATGACAATTATCGGCTAATTAAAAGTTAAAAAGAACAACAAAACTTTTAACCGAAATCAACTGATCTACATGTTCTCTGTGCTACAAAGTTTTTATCCAAAAATCAATACACGCATGCTTTCGAACCATGGGTATGGCGTGACATTGTACATTGGTGCATAATTTTCGCGCGCTTTTGTCGGGACAAAGGAAATACACGATGCTAGAATTTGTAAACGTCTCGTTAACATTAAACAATCAGGAGTGTGTTTCGGATTACAAATTAGTATTCTCATTTGGGAATAAAACAAAACGTTTATATTTGTTTTATATTTACAATGATTTCAATATTAATTTTGATAAAACCCTTTACGCGGCGAAAAAATGTTTTTATAATATTATGCATGAAAAGCACGATTACCAGGAGGATTACAACCGGTTGCTATTATCAGTCTCTTAAGTAACTGGCCAAGATTTTATCGTGAAGGAGATCACTGTCAGGACCAATTCGTGCGGTAGGTATTCAAAGCCATAAAACTGCAATAAACCGATTAATTTATCGATTTATAGTGACACGGGAGTTATTCACGCATAACTGATTCACAACTTATCCCATCTTAAGTGCATTGGGACCATACAACGCGCATTGTGTAAACAATGAATCATGAGAATGATTCTTTTTCATTGACTTGATTCTGATGATGATGATATTCATGATGATTAGAAAGATGAATAGAATATTTTTTTGAATGAAAATGTTGTCTTATAGCTGATTTTAGAAAGGAAGAAATAAAAGTATTTTAAGTCTATACATTGTTTAGTACATGTACACATGTTTACCATTTTGTTTATACAAAAATTGAACAGTTGGCCATGCACTCATCAACTCCAGACTCCCTATGACCCAACCCCCTCTTAAGAGGCCACCCCGCTTAAGCAGCCAATTTGGCTGTTTCCCTTGACTGGCTGCTTAAGAGGGGTTGGACTGTAGTCAAACTGCAACCATATCAAAGTAAGAATGTTTCAATCGTTTTGAATTACTTGAATTGTATAACTATCCCGCTTGCACTTAACTTATGGAAATTATCGCACTGAACCGCTCTGATGAGGAATACATGTAATAAACACTGACACGCGAGTTTTTCACACCTTTATTGACATTACACAACAGATTAACACCAATTAGCTGTCGGTGTTGTTTAACCTCGAGGCGATTATAATCGGTTCAATGGACGGTTGAATAAAGCAATCAACATGACTGTGATTGCCGCCATCTTTGAATTGTCTGAAAATACCTGAAGTTGCATAATACGGATTTGAATCAGAAATCAAATGGAAGGTTGGAGAAAAAATGGGATCCAAGCACCCTCCGCGTTATATTGGATTTAGCGTTATAACGGAGCGCTTTATATTGGAGTTACAGTGTAATTGGATTTGTCACTTTTATAGAGCCTTTAAGCATCCCAATACATGTAACACAAGCCAAAACCTCTTAAGAAGGTAAAGGAACGAAAAACATAGTGTTGAGGTTCCATAGCTTGGATCAGTTCCAAAATAGGTAAGACAGCACAGAGTTGTGATGACTTACACAAAACAAGGTATACGAAAGCATAATCTCTATACTTTCATGAAGAAAAGAACAAATTTCTTATCATCAAGAAAAAGATGAGAAAAACCTCTATGTATCTAGCAGAGTGATTAAGGTAATAACTATGCTCTTGAATACCCAGTCAAAAAAGAATTTCCATAGAACCTTTATACAGTTCTGATGGAATTATCCTTGCACAAGTAACAAGGATTGAAACTCTAACAGAAAAACGTTCTTATGTAGAGATAACTTAATAATGGCCAAACAAGTAGAAGCACATGTTTGGATCAGTAAAAATATGTCTCTCTGAGATATGATATTTGACCTGTGAAGAAATTTCCTGAAAATAATTGTACAGGAGACTTAAAAGGTCGTAGAACCATAATCCCATGGTTCATTAAGTAGATTGCATTAAAGTATGGCAACAACTCGGTTATTCCAAAAACTCACCAAGAAGGCAAGATATTTCCAGTTTATGTCAAGTGGACGAATGTATAACAATCGCACACCCTGCTGGATCGATTTCTGTGAACTGCATTATTGACGTTGTTTAGCATACTGGTATATACTGCGATCTACGATCGCATAACGCTCATTACTAGCGTTAGATGATAAACAACGTTCCTCGATATACTATGCATCAATTTGTGTACGCCATTGCAAAATCACTGCCGCGCATGCGCAATTACATTTATTTAAACCCAACGCAAAAATAATTCGACAGATTGAACTGCAAGACAAAATGTCCAACAGGGCGTTGAGACGAACTGGTATGAGCAAGACGATAGAGAAAATTTGATGTTCTTGCAAAGAACGAATAAGTTCCTGATTTCCAGATACAAGGATTGATAATATGATCACCTCCGTGTCTGTAAGTAAACCACGACCGATCTATGTTAGTTGAAACCATCACAAAGGAATCGTGAAAATGTGTTGTAAATGAAAAACAGCTAAAAAGAATTTTCGCTTTTCAAGATGTAGATGTGCAGGTGATATTCATTAGGATACCACATAATTGAGAAAATCAAGATAAGTTGTTCTATGTGATCTTCCCTAACCTTCCCTGCTCACATCTGTATAAGATGTAAGGAAGGTTGTGGTAGAATAAACTATATTCTTGCCAAGATAATCTTCTTGTCTAGAAACCACTGAATAGTGGTAAATAATGACAAAAAGATGGAAATCTGTGTCATTGAATAATCCCGAGATTAATACAATTAACTTAAAAATAAAGCTGAAACGGACGTAAGAAAAGACGTCTCAGCAGAAAGACCGGTGACCGGACCAGTAAATACCGACCGGGGGCTGGAACCATTAGTCAAGGATGGGAGGGGAAAGAAATCACGGCAAGCCGAACTTTCCCACTCCCAACACACTTGAAAATTGGTAGAAAAGTAGGAAAGTGTTTAACACTAAAAAGTTTATGACCTATCTACAGTATATAGCTGCTTTCTTGAACCAATAAAAGGCGCCTTTAAAATCCTGGAGAATACAGGTTGTAAAATCATCGATTAGCGAAGTACGGAAATATGATTGACAGTGGTACCTCCGGAATCTGAGGTGTGATGGCAGAAAAAGGTGAAAACCCTAGGAGTAACCTTAAGGGGGTCCACCCTTGCCGGTAGAATGCTTGGAAGTCTTCAATTCTGACTTGATGAATCCATTTACGTCAAGACTTCTAACCGGGACGAATTCCGAAAGGAATACGACCAGTTATAGGAAGACGGCCTGTTATTGCCAGAAAAGTAATAGAAGAAGAACTTTAAGATGAGGCCCCTCCAGATCCTAGCATCTAAGATCTGAGTTCAATAGCTCCCAAGCCATCTACAAGACTGTATCCGCCATGCGGTCAATCTGATAGGCAATCCTATGTATCAGAACTCTTGTTGATTCCAGTAGCTTGAAAATATGCACTGTCGTTGGAGCAATAGAGAACTTGACACGAAATGTCGTCTTGCTAATCCTGCTAGCGTCAATTATGTGCCACAACTGTTCCGTGACATTGACTCAAAGTCTGTAGCCGACAGGTAAGGCGGTTAAAAGAATTTATCCTTTGGGTCTCGAACATAAATAGAGGTCAATTAGCAATGCTAGACTCCGAGCCCGCTTCAGCCGATCTATCTGTAAGATAAGTAGTCTGCATGTAGCTGGTTGAGATAGAAGTAGAAATAACAGATATAGGTATTTCATAATCTTGTAGTATTAGTAGTTCATAACCAGCACCAGAATGGATAGCTGGTCAGGAAAATCCACCATAGACCAAGTCAGCGGAGATGATTTGGTAACCAACGGTCGCCAGGAGAACATCAGTATTGAAAAACACAAAATGTCATGTAGATTGTTGTATCCATAAAATATAGTATTCAATACAATCATAGCCAGGGGTATACAACTAGGTTATGTAGACGATACCCGTGATACTATAAAATTGACCGATGAAAACACAGTGGAATACCGGTGATTGGTAACTGGTGACCGAACCGGACCGGTCAATGACCGGTAACTGTAGCCAGGTGAACGGACCAGTCATAATATTACCGGTGACGCTACCACTTAGACCTAAAAATGGTGGAATCCATAAGGTCTGATATCAATGTCAAGCACTGCTCGGAAAAGAAGATCGTGCCAAAAATCAGATCCGATGGCGATGAGACATTACTAAAGCAGATGACGAAGATTCATTCGATGACGAAGAATAGTCCGATGATGATAACTAATCCGCTGATGATGAACGACTACTTATTCTGACCGGTGACCAGTGATATGACCGCTGAATGGTGACCGATGTCCGGTGATCGGACCGAACCGGTATAATATAACTGCGTCCGAATGGCAATATCTGGTGCAGAAGAATGACCATCAACGAAGTCATCTGATATTATTAACCGGAAAACAACGGTAGATTATCAGTATTAATAGGCATAAAGTGTCCTTGTAGTCGTAGTGGAGAAATTAACACCTAATCCCGAAGCCTGACAGTTTAACGAACTAGTGTTTGCATACAAATACGGCTCGGTGACTGCAACATGTGTGGATGCCATAAGAAAAACCATCACACGTGGAATGGAGACATGATATTCCTAAAGGAATAAAATGGAGAACGTTGATATGACCAGTAGGTTCATCAACGCCTAAGTGAGAAGTGGCGACATCCCATATAACTGTGATGCCGAAATATTGTTCGGCTACGCTGGAAACATTTTCTCCTACAATATTGTTTCCGTATCAACGCCGAGAACTGCTCATAAAGGAGAGGTATGTTTGATAACTATCCTGTTGTGTTCAATGAAGTCCGATGATGTCTACGTGAAGGTTGACGATGTCCTCGTTTCCTGCTATGTCGAGATCTGGATCGGCTGCGCTGTCGAGATGTAGATCGGCTGCAATGAGACCGAGATCTTCTAGAATACCGTCTCCGTGAGTGACGACGTGATTGCTTACGAGAGCCGCGACGATGAGAACTGCTCGACGGTCCAAGAGCGTGTCCGATGTCTACTCCTTGATGAAGACGATGCATTGGACGACAAATAGGAGGAAGAAGAATAATCCGATGATGAAGACCGAGTTCTTCTTCTTGACTGGTAACTGATGTTATCAGTGGCAGGCCTAACTGATGACTGTTGACCGGTGACCAATGACCGGACCAGTCATATCATTACCGACCGGACAAGTGACCGGACTGGACCAATGATCAATGACCAGACCGTACCGGTGACATGATCAGACCGGAGACATGACTGGTGACTGGCCAGTCATATCATGACCGGACCGGTGATTAATGACCAGACCGGTGACATAACCGGACCGGTGACCAGACCGGACTGGTGACCGGCCGGTCATATCATTGGTCAAGGACATCGACCAATGCCATCGGGCAAAGACCGGCTGACGGGTGTCGCCATATGGTCTGATGTTGACCGACTGTCTAAGAGCATAGTAGGGTCGCCATCGTGCCTGATACCCGGTGACTGATGCTGCAACTTGTCATCCATGGTCTGCGAAGTCACCGGGTATTTATCCACTCTTGTTTCTGCGACCATCATGTAGTCGAATATATGAAAAACAAGAGCAAAGCATATTCAACCATAAACTTGTCACAGACCAGATTATAATACGGCACATAAAATCATTATTTGACCATAATGAACATTATAATAATACTGCCGTAGATCATAAATTAAACAAAAGTTTAATTCAAAACAGATGAAAAATAAAATGACGATCAATTAGATTGTCATACGGAACGTTAAAATCATTATTGCACACAATGGCAAATGATAAACAATCTGTCAGTAGAAGAACACGCTTTGAACGATCTAGTAACACATTAGAAGAACATGCTTTGCACGTTCTAGCAATGTATTAGAAGAGCACGTTTTGCACGTGGTCGTTCGCGCCTGAAAACACCCAGCATTGTAGAAATAAACCATTGTTCGATAAAAACAAGCATGGCTTACCTTTACAAATGAAACAAAATCCATTAAATCCACATAAATTAATCCGAAAGAGAAATAAAAAGATAAATAACACAATTTATCTGTTCAAAACCCAATCAACCAAGTGAAATAAATCGAAAAACAATTTTCAATTCAGAGCCGTAAAAGACACTTATACGCCTGGTCGATCCGGAAAGAATATTGAGGGTTGGTTACCGATTTTTGCCTAGGTTGCATTGCACTTTGTTTAACCTGGCCTGTATTACGGTATTGAGGTGGCGGATTCCCAGTTAAAATTCCGGATGAGTTAATTCCCCTTGGAAAGGAGAAGCATGAGATAGCATGTCAGTATTTATAACATTAAAATGGGTGTGGCGTGTAGAACTCATCAAGGTGCATCTACATATGAAGTTTCAAAGTTGTAGGTGGAAGCACTTTGATTTTAGAGCCAATGTAAAGGTTTTAGCACGACGTCGGCGGACGGCGAGCAGGCTATGACAATACCTCAGGTTTTCTCCGAAAACAGCCTCGTTCATAAGAGTAACGAAAGATGATTTTCTATAAATCTACACGAGCTAGATGTTGATCTCGAGGACAGCAACACAAGAGTGGCCACAAAGTCAATAGATCAATATTAATTTCTTACAGTACAAATACTGTCTTCAATATTAATGTATTCTTCATAATTACATTGCATTTAGTAAAGGTTATTAACTACTCATCAATAGAAGGATATTGTGTATATATTATTTTATTATTAAATTATGTAGTTACATTAAAAGTATGCACGAGCACTTTTGTTCCAGGGCAACTTCTATACCAGCCTTAAAATAATTTTTGGCAAAAATTAACCTTGTATTTTACCTATTTTCCACGAACTTCCAAACATTAATCAGTAAAAAATTGGAGGTTATTTATACCTTAAATTTTAACATAAAAATTGAAACAAAATGCCCATGGAATCAATTTGTGATAAGGCTTTTTGTCTTGATCTGGCAAAATTGTCAAGCTTTCCATCTCAGGGATACTTAAGAAGGGGAGAAAAAGCCCAGTTCTTAGATCCACTAGTAGTGCATATGCTTAGAGGTTGTCCTTACCGTGGCGGGTGATGCTCGTGTGGTGTGGGTGAAGGGTGCACCCTCCCCATCCATGGTGCCCCCCTGGATGAGGTATGTGTTGCCCTGCTGGGTCAGGATGTGGCCTTGCATCACTGTGCCCATGTTGGTCACCTGGGCAAGAACATGACAGCATTATTCAAGCCTTGTTCTGGGAAAACTAGGCTTAATTCATGTGCATTAAGTGTCGTTTCAGATTAGCCTGTGCTGTGACAGGCTCATCAGGAACAACACTTTCTGCCTCTAATGGATTTTCACTTAAAAGACTTCATTTAAACAATAAATTCTATTAAAGCAGAATGAGTTGCCCCTGATTCGTCGTTAACCTAGAATATGTATTAAGCCCGGTTTTCAAAAAATGTGGATAATTTCATTACAAACTCCACTCCTTAGTTAATGGAGATCGTCGAAATGATCATAAATTAGTGTAACACGTAATCACGGTAATGTATGCACATTGCAGAATTTTTCAGTATTTGTCTTTTTTTCCAGGAAACTTATTAGATTTTGTTTGCTAATAACCTGTGGATGAAATTGAACTTTTTGAATATATTGCTTGTTACTGCTTTGTAGTGCTTTGAATGCTCAACATGGCCATTTACATCCTCGTAGTAATTAATTATAGTAAATGATAGCACATACATGTAAGCCTACCTGACCAGAGCTTGTCTGATAATACGTATTATTGGAGGGGTTGTACACAGCAGTCTGCCCATAGTCACCAGTGTATTGTCTGCAAAACAAAGACACACATATAGAACATAATATTTACTTATTGAAATCAGTACATGTATTACAAAGCAGGGTTCTTTTGATTAAAATTTTGTTTTTCCAACACCTTGGTTTGAGTAAAAGTCTGAGGCATCTAGCATGTAAAACATAGTGGCTACACTGCCAGTTACACAGTTATAACGCAAAAACACTGTTTTTGTGATCTTAAGTTCTATTTGCCCAATAGTATTTAATGCTTGAAATAACTAAATACTTGAAAAAATTTCAATACACTTAAAACTTCCCTATTTAAAATAAAATAAACCAACCCAACAACACAATAAGCACACAAAGTGTGCGACAATCAAACTGAGACAAGATAAAGTAAGTTTTCCTTTTTATAACACAGCATGACAAATTAATATAAAATTTCTTAAATATATTAGTTTGCAAGAATTCATATAAGAATCATAAAAAAATGAAGAGAGTAAAACATCTTCTACCAATTCAGACTTGGAATATGTTTTAAAAATGCATGACAACTTTTAAATAAATAGCTTATCGGGCCTATAATATTAATCAATTATGATCAATTGAAACTTTCCCATTTCAATTCTATTTTAAATGGAAAAAAAAATTGCTGGACAATATTTTCAAAATGAAATACAAGATCAATTACAGCAGAAGGTATCTCTTAAGTTTTGAAAAGCCAACACACAAATTGACATTCAAGCCACTAAACAAAAACAACACGAGAATGACAACACGGTGTGCTCTTTACCCGTCATTATTCCAGCGAACCCTGCCAAACAAAAATAAATGCACAATTGAAGCAAGACCCATGCTTAATTAACCAAATGCAATCACAAAGGAAACAGAAACTAATGCAAAGATAAATAATTAACTTTTTTTTACATAAATTAACAAACTATCAACACAATAAGATCATGTTAACAAAGGAATACAGTATGAAATTAACAAAAGAAAAACAAATCGTATCCTAATAACTTAATAGTGTACAAAAGCAACCCATGTGGTGATATGCTGTCATTCACTTAAAAACAATTTTTTACAATGAAAGGGTAACAACATGAAAATATGAGAACATAATTTATTTGCTAGGATTTTCCAAATAATGTTACAGTTTTAGATCATATAATGGTGGCCTGATGACATACTTCACTTTTCCCGGAAATGCTTAGCCGATACAAAAATTCCCACAGAAGTAATGTGACCTTGCTGAGGCTCAAACGCACAAACCGTGACAATGCAGTGCACAACCAACTGACTTTTATAAGGCAAGTTGCAAACTGCCTAATTCATCACATACACATATATAAAGGTTTCATGAGGAATTAAAGTAAACGGTTGAAACCACCTAGGTTTGACTAAAAAGGAAAATCAGTACAATACTAATATGTTCTAAAATAATAATCATGTTAATTTTTATATTTAAAGGAGCATAACAAAAGCATATGTATTTAATAGATGAAAATTGTATATTCAAATATAACCTTGTAGCATAAGAAACAATATCATAAGGAACAAGGCTTGGACAGCATTGCAAGCAATAAAGGTACCGGTGAAAACTTTTGATAATTTTTATTGTTTAGTCTTTGAGTAAAAGTACCGCTATTATTTCTCTGATTCTCAATCCTGTTTTTAATTTTTTAAATCAATACTCACAAAGATCATACTGCAATCTGATACTCCAGTATGATCATTGTGTTTAGAAATGGAACGCATGACTTTTTTTGACCAGCAAACATTAGATAAGAGCCAGATTACTTCATTAACAGCACACCTGGGTATAGGTGTCTGTATTGATTTCAAGACACATCAACATAATTATATTTCTTCTCGTGCAAATAACACCGAAATTGAAAGGAATATTAGGATTTTCATGCTGTGAAACACAAACACAAATATCAAACAGAACACAAAGCAAATGACCTAGTTTAGTTTCCACAGACATTTATCAAAATGATTTATAAGTTCTATAGAGTTACATTTTATACACAATTAAAGATCAAACACCTAAAAGTCATATCCAGTTTAAAGCTGCTGTTTTATCTATTATTAAAATAAAATGAAGTTGATAAGACATCATGAAACTGTCAGATAACCTATAAAATTGTGAGCTGCAAAACTTCAGTACAAATCTAATACATGCAGGAGCACTACTGTTCAGTTTTAATCAATGTGCAAACTGTCTGTAAACAACTTGTTCTTTACAATAATGAAATATGCGTCATTGTTCAAGCCATCATATACCGTTGCACCAATTCAAAAAGCGCAAAATAGTTAAGAGCCTAATAAGCTTTCATGAAATGTGTAATACAATGTCTTCAGTTCCTACAATGTACCTCTGAAATGACACAAATTGTATTGGGCTTTTTTTTTAACATATTCTCGATACAGATGGTAGTCACATAATGAGCTTCATTATGCTGCTTTAATAATGCAAACTGTGGAAGTGGCTAAACTAGATCTTTTACACACACCACATAATTCAAACTGCACAGCTAACTGGCTAATAAATGCTACTTCTAGTCAATTATATATGGAAAATCACTACTTGTTTCTACAAACAGTCAATGTGACCATAGTTCCGAATAAAATGTTAAGGTACTTTTTAATTTGTCGTACAATGATACAATTTTCACACTTTAAACGTCAATTTTGCAAGGATATTCACAGCATTGGGACTTTTATTACTTTATAAATATTGAAATCAAACCATTTGTTGGGGCAAATTTTGAAAGAACAAGAGGGCCTGAAAGGCCCAAGGTATCCCCCGCAACATATGCTTTGTTTAATGATGGGTGCAAATTGGACGGATGAACATAATGATAGATGGACGGACGGAGGACAATAACACAAAACTAAGACAAAGGAAGGTTCTTAAGCCTTCACAATTTATTTAGGTGAATTAATAAGTCTTGCGTTTTTGGCACGGGAATATATTCATACCAAGTTTCAAAGAAATCCGCCAAAGCGCTTCCAAGATATGGCTCCGGACACAAAAATGCCTATAGTAAAAAGCATTTTTTCAAGATACAAAGGGCCATAAGTCTGTTTTTAACAGATGGTGTACAATGCCATTTGGCGTGCATCATCCTCTTATGCATATATATACTCATACCAAGTTTAAATGAAATCCGCCAAAGCACTTCCAAGATATGGCTCCGGACACTAAAAAGCATTTTTTCAAGATACAAAGGGCCATAAGTCTGTTTTTAACAGATGGTGTACAATGCCATTTGGCGTGCATCATTCTCTTATGCATATATACTCATACCAAGTTTCAATGAAATCCGCCAAAGAACTTCCAAGATATGGCTCCGGACACTAAAAAGCATTTTTTCAAGATACAAAGGGCCATAAGTCTGTTTTTAACAGATGGTGTAGAATGCCATTTGGCGTGCATCATCCTCTTATGCTTATATATACTCATACCAAGTTTAAATGAAATCCACCAAAGACCTTCCAAGATATGGCTCCGGACACAAAGTGCCGGCCGGACGGACAGCCGGACGGACGGACAGCCGGACGGACGGACAACGCTAAAACAATATCCCTCCGCCTCTGTCGGGGGATAAATACCCATCAAAAAAACAAACTATGGCAGACATTTTTGGTAATAAATGCCATACATTTTTCCACTCATCAATGATTCACAATTTCAAATTTAAGACAGGCAGTTAGCTCAGAAAAATGTGTAAACTGAGGAAAGGGGCAAGCCATGCTTAGGTAAGACGTTTGGACACGGCACGGCACCACAAAACAACCAACAGTGTGCAGTGGGCACCATCAGCACTTCTAGTCAAGTGAGTTCATACATTTGACCGTTTGTAGATGCGTAGATACTGGGGTCATTGCCTTCTACATACTGTACGTGGGCTGGGTAGAGCTGCCCTCCTTGGTTCAGGATATTCTCCTGGTTCTGACTCTGCTCAGCCAGCGCTTCAGCTACCGACGCTAAAATAATACACCATTACATTACATAAAGCCTCCTCCTGGGTAAACTGGGCTTAACTCATGTGTGTTAAGTGTCATCCCCAAAAAGCTTGTGCAGTCAGCACAGGCTAATCAAGGACAACTTTTTCCCACTAGATTGTTGTTTAGAAGAAACATCCTTTAAACGGAAAATTCAATAAAGTGTTGTCCCCGATTAGCGTGTGCAGACTTTACGCACATGCATCAAGCCCCGTTTTCTCAGAGCAGGGCTCATTTATTAAAGACATTGCCAGATTTTGTAGACAGTAGACATCCTTAACGTCTCTCCAAAATTCAACATTATTTTTATGGATTGTTGCTATACAGTACACTGCTTTTTGACTAATATAGTTGTTTATGATAGGTCAATACTGACCAGCCACAACCACTGCAAAACTTTTCTCGACAACAACCTTTATTAAGATAAAACTGTGATCAATATTACAGACAGATTGGGGAATCTTCTTGATTACAACATATTGAATTTTCAGCAAGTTTGTTTTACCTTTTGGTGGCGGGCCCATTAGATGGTGAATTTTACTGCACAAGTGGTATTTTCAACGAAATGTTTCTCTCAAACAATAAAATGCTTTGCTACAAATGCTATATTAGGTAATGCTGAAACACTGATTGAAAACAAATGTGGATTTTTTCTTTTGAAACACCTCTGTCAATATTTTTCCAAATTTAGTCTCTTTTTCGTCAAATAAAGCTTTAATCAACAAGGGAACATCAAGATTGTAACACTAACAGGTTGAACTAGAGCTTTGTCACAGACATGACGTACACCCCCACATGCCGCATTGACACAGACTATTTTGCATGCTGTCTTCATAAAACAAGAGAATCTAAAATTATTATGCCATTATTATTTATGGCCGTTTTGACCTTTGAAATCTTGAATTCTTTTGCATGACACGCCGTCCAATGACTGTGGACAAAATAAATGTACAGAATCATTTTAAAATCTCACAATAAATGACATAGTTATGGCCCAGACAAGCTCATTTATGATCATTTTTCACTTTTGAACTCCAGGTGTGACCTTGACCTTGAAGATATCGACATAATTCTTTCACATGACACATTGTCCAATGATTGTGAACAAATGTACCACTTAATTTTAAAATCTTACAATGAATGACATAGTTATAATGGCCCTGAAAAGATCATTTACGGCCATTTTTTACCTTTGAACTCACAGTTCACAATTAATGACATAGTTATGGCCCAGACAAGCTCATTTATGGCCATTTTTGACCTTTGAACTTAAAGCGTGACCTTAACCTTGAATATATCAACGTAATTCTTTCACGCAACACACCATCTAATGATGGTGAACAAATGTGCCAAATGATTATAATATCTCACAATGAATGACATAGTTATTGCCCGGACAAGCTCATTAATGGCCATTTTTAATCTTTCAACTCAAAGTTAGATCTTGACCTTGGAGATTTCGACGTAATTCTTTCACGCAACACTCCGTCCAATGATGGTGAACAAATTTGCCAAATGATTTTAAAATCTCACAATAAATTATAAAGTTATGGCCTGGACAAGCATTTGACCTTTGAACGCCAAGTATGACCTTGACCTTGGAGGTATTGACATACTTTTTTCACATGACACACCATCCCATGATGGTGAACAAATGTTCCAAGTTATTTTAAAATCTAACGTTAAATGACATAGTTATGGTCCGGACAAACTTTCGGTTAAAAACACACTAAGTGACCCTGTGATCTAGTTTTTTACCCGGCATGACCCATATTCAAACTAGACCTATACATCATCTTGATACAACTTGTGACCAAGTTTGGTGAAGATCAGATGAAATTTCGGGACAGACCGACAGACCGACCGACCAACCAACCGACCGACAAAGTGACTCCTATATAGCCCCCATTACCAATGGTAATGGGGGTATAAATATATACATTTTTAGACAGAAATTAGAGCCCTAAATATGTCATTGAAAAAACAACTGATTTCCATTGTATTCTGTAATGATACATGTACTAATACTTACTGGTTACAATAAACTGCTGTTGGCCCGAATGGGCTGAGGCGGGCTGAATTATAGTAGCCGTTTTTGTTGCTTGACTGGACTGGCTGGAAGATGGGGTCTTGGAGTTCTAAAAATACACCATGAATACTAAATAAACAATACTTAGTCACTGCACTCATATATTTGAACCAGACTTGTTAAGATTTCCTTTTTCTTGTTAAGATTTTCTATTTTATCTTTATAGATCTTTGGTCTTGTAACATTTTCTGTCTCAAAAGGTATACTATAAAAATTCAAACTTGCATGGTTAGACTGTTAATTTTGACAACTGAATGTCAATGAGTGCCGGTTTGAGCTCAAAAGACTTGGCAGCCACTGAGAATGGTAAGAAAAATTTAAAAAAAGGCCATTACCTGTGTTACTTGGTGCACTTGTACAACAGTAGGGTTCATGGCTTGCAAGTCAGTCACGTATGTCTGCGTGGCCATCAATTCCAGATCTGGAAGGTCTTCATCTGAATCAACTGTAACAGAATATGTCTCAGTCAGGTTCTGTCTAAATAGCAACAATGTGACACTTTGTGATCTGAAATTTGTTGAATTGAGTTGAGTAAATGAATTATAGACATAATTAAATTAATAATAATTAATATAATGATTTGTTTATCTCACTAAGTACCTTATTTTAAATATTCAATTGGCATTTACAACATAGTTTTTCATATTTTATAACTGGTTTTTAGTTGATTTAATTGTCAAATTGATTCAGCACTAAATATCATTTCTAAAATGATGGGCCAGATGTCATATCTTATCTTTCATCAATGTGTCTTTTCCAGCTTCAGCTTTAGCAAAAAGATTAAAAGAAACCAAAAGCTAATAATTTAATAATTAACTTGTACATTTTATACCCAGGCTTATCTCAATTACCCCCCCAATCCCTTTGGCCCCTCAGATCGAAAGTTATAACAAAATCCCAGAATTATTGATACTCATTTTGATTCAAATTCTCCTAAATGAAGTTAATACAAATAGAACCACCCATTATAACTTCTTTATTCGTGACGAAAACAACTCATGGTGAAGTTTGAACTACTGTTTCTGATATGTAAATCACATTCAGGTTTCATCAGTAGAGCTGTAACAATTCGGTTCGATGCATCGAAAAACCGGTTCAATGCCACCGATTCGATTTCAATAACAATATGGCCAATTGCGATTCGATTCACTGCAATCCCGATTGATCCGTATTTTTAACCTTACTTTTCAAATCCCTCGTCTAAACTTTCTTGTCATTTGTAATACGTCTTGTGGTAGGTCAATAGCCAATATGGCATCCAATGAATGAATGAATAACATGCTGAGCATTACATCAGCTGGTAAAATTGCTTCTTCAACAACACTGAAAGACGCACCGTCAAAATTAAAATCAAAAGTATGGGAACATTTTGAGTTTTGCGAAGGTTCTGATGCAAAGGCAACTTGCAAAACGTGTTTTGTTGACGTAAGTTACCCTAAATCTGGAAGCACTACAAATATGATGCAACATTTAAAGAGAAAACACTCGGTTGATATTTCAGATGTGAAATCTTTATCTATTAAACACATGTTATACATTGTGAATTTTAAGTTATTTAAGAATAACTCAGCGTATAGTTTTGTTAAAAAATGTGTTACTAATAAAACAATGTTGCGTTTTAAAATTGTATTTAAAAATTAAACACTTTTAATGTACAACATAATAAGTTAATAACAAATACCAAACATATTAATTCATGTCCTGAACAAACCAAACATGAAATACCCGGTAGTTTGCAAAATAAGCAGCAAATACTTTAATTTGAATCGAATAGAAAATAATCGAATCGGACCATTTGGTATCGAAATCGAATCGAATGATGAGTGAAACATTACAGCTCTATTCATCAGTCAGTGTTCCAGCTTTTTGCTATTTTTATGCCCCCGATGGAGGGCATATAGTGATCGCACTGCCCGGCCTGCCGTCCATGTGTCTGTCTATCACACTTTGCGTTTAGGTTTAGAAAAATGCTCATTTCTTCTGTGTCGCTTCAGATGTAACATTCCAGTTTTTTTCCTTCTTTGTGACCCACCGAAAATCGGCCCTTTCCCCTCAGATTTGTTTTTCCCCTCAGCAGGTAAATTTTCCCCAATATTTCATTTTTTCCCCCTAACAAAAAACAAGAAACCGTCGGAGACGGGTGATGCTCCCCAAAGATTTTTTGTCACACTATTGCACTATATATTCAGATAAAAGGAAACGTCTTTAGAGCACAGTAGTAGGGGGGACAAGATTTTTTTTATATAAAATTTCAAAGGGCCATAACTCTATGAAAACTCATCCGACCAGATGATAATATGCACATCTCCTCTTGGTAGTGAAGCTTCCCATAAAGTTTCATTGAATTTCGGTCATTAGTTACTGAGAAATAGCCTGGACAAGAATTGCACTATATGTACAGTTAATGGAAAATTTCAAAGGGCCATAACTCTGTGAAAAATCATCCGACCAGAACCCGCTGATAATATGCACATCTCCTCTTGGTAGTGAAGCTTCCCATAAAGTTTCATTGACCGGTCATTAGTTGCTGAGAAATAGCCCGCACAAGAATTGCACTATATGTACAGTTAATGGAAAATTTCAAAGGGCCATAACTCTGTGAAAAATCATCTGACCAGAACCCGCTGATAATATGCACATCTCCTCTTGGTAGTAAACCTTCACATAAAGTTTCATTGAATTCCCGTCATTAGTTGCTGAGAAATAGCCCAGACAATAATTGCACTATAAGTACAGTTTTTTGTAAATTTCAAAGGGCCATAACTCTATGAAAAATCATCCGACCAGAACCTGCTGATAATATTCACATCTCCTCTTGAGAGTGAAGCTTCCCATAAAGTTTCATTGAATTCCGGTCATTAGTTGCTGAGAAATAGCCCGGAAAAAATTGTGCACGGACGGACACACGGACAGATGGACAGACGAAGCGGCGACTATATGCTCTCCCAAAAATTTAAGGGGGAGCATGACAATTCAGTGTTTTTTTATGGCAATTTCGGGGCCGATATTCGGCCCCATTCCCTTCCAAAAATAGTATATATTTTCCCCCATTTTTTTTTAAATCCCCTCCAAAAGTAAAAAAAAACAACATTTTTTTTTTAGAAACAACTGCCTCATGATAGATATAACTCAAATTCATTTTATAAACATCTAACAAGGTATATAACTATAATTAATATGATTTTTTATTATTATAAAGAGTTATATTAAATTAGGTTTTCCCAAATCAGTGAACTTCATGAATGAAATTTTTTTCCAAAATGGCCAAGAAAAGGCCTGCTGTATCTATATTGTGTCAATATTTGTTGATAAAAACATTACAATGTGGCCCATTTTAATAAAAAAATGCTCAAATTTGCCATTTTATTGATTAAAAAAATCCCAATTAGACTCTAATTGGCTTGGAAAACTGATACTGTGCATGACGGCTGAACTGACTGAAACTAATGTTGAACAAACCATTGATATATATTTAAGAAAAAGAACAGAGACATTCAGCTGTGAACATTACATACATACATGTGTATTCATATAATTAATATCATTACATATAAAAGAATGACTTCTTAATTTTCCCCTTTTCCTAAAAAACAACGCGTTTTCCCCTTTGGACGGGCCCCGCCACCATTCCCCTGGCCTATACACAAATGTAGGTGAAAAAAAACACTGCAATTATTATTTTTTTAAACCTTAAATACATAAGTTAACCTGATGCAGTGTAGAAAATAGAACATATTGCATAATTAAATTATCAGTTGCATTGAATTAGTTTTAAAAACAATAAAATATGTTAATTTGATTATTTAAGACTTTCCTTATTTTCCCCAAAATCTTGTGTTTCGCGTGATTTGTTTCCCCAAAATCCGTCATTTCGCGCGATTTTTTCCTCTCAAAAAAGACCAGGCCCTTTCCCCAAAATCAGATAAACAAGAGCTGTCACCATAGGATGACTTATGCCCCCTATAAACGCTTGATAGAAGTTGAGCTTTTTTCGAAACCTAAACGCAGATTTCGAAACCTAATTGCGGACCCTAAGTTCAAGGTCAAGGTCACAGGGGTCAAAATTTGTGTGCATATGGAAAGGCCTTGTCCATATACACATGCATGCAAAATATGAAATTGCTATCTGAAGCAACAAAGGAGTTATGAGCATTTTTCCAAACCTAAACGCAAAGTGTGATGGACAGACCGTCGGACTGACGGACAGTCCGATCACTATATGCCCTCCTTCGGGTGGCATAAAAACCCTGCATTCATATTTGGTATGCATGTGTATATAGACAAGGCTCTGTAATCCAAATCATTCAATAAATAACATAATGCGATACAGCTATATTACTCTATAAATCAGAGTATTTCCTCTGTGTAAAAAACTTGAAAAAACAAGAGCTGTGTTTGTCAGAAACACAATGCCCCCTATTGCGCCGCTTTGAAATAATATTTCAATATATCATTTGGCAGGTTTAGAAATTATCTCCCTTTTAAAGCTTATTATGTACTTCCATTGGATTGTATTTTTTGACTTTTGACCTTGAAGAATGACCTTGACCTTTCACCACTCAAAATGTGCAGCTTCACGAGATACACATGCATGCCAAATATCAAGGTGCTTCAATATTGCAAAAGTTATCGCAAAACTTTAACCAAGGTTAAAGTTTTGGGACAAAATGACAGACAGACAGGCCAAAAACAATATGCCCCCGATCATTCCATCCGGGGGCATAAAAATGATGATTAGAGTAAATATGGGTCATAAATGTTCTGCGATTTTTAACTATATTGGAAAAAATACCAGTATCCCAACAATTAGGAAAAATAAGTGCAAACACGCTAAAAAATAAAATGTTTAATGAATATTTTTAATTGAGAATTTTTGTCATTTTTAATTGCAAGTTGGTTCATAATTTCACAAAACCATGTTTGTATTCTTTCATAAGCATTTTGTTAATGTTCAATTTCAGTGCTCATTTGAGACTGAAAGTTCACTCTTCATCAGAGACAAGTTATTACAGTGGTAAAATTTGCATTTGTTTTTAATAAATATGGAAAATAAGTGTTGTTATTATTTTGCTCACAAAAACTTCGAAATTAAGAATTAGGGTTATCAAATATTGGTTATATTAACATGTTCTTAGGTTCAAATTATAGAACTTGATGGGAGTCTTGGCATATGAACAAAAAGTTTATATTTAAAAATATTTATTTTTTTGTAAACCTTATATTGAGGATGTTTAGGTCCCATTAAGGAAAAATGTATACCGTAATTACTCTATGTCTTGGAAACTCATAAATAAAAAATTATTGTCCGAAAATTTAGATACGCAAAATATTAAAAAATTATAGGTGTAACAAAATGTAATGACAAAAATTAAGGTGTCAGAAAATTATACTTATTTTAAAATAAATGCAATAAATCAATGTACATCATTTTTTTCTGCTTAAAGAAATAAATACAACTTAACAACTTTGCTAGCTCTTGCCTGAAATTATTAAAATATATCTATTCGTTTTCACTAAGTTTTTTTTAACAGTGAATTACAAAAATTGGATCATTTACAATTTCATGTAAACCACATAAGCCTAACTTATATTGTATTAACATGTGCTTTTGACACATATGACATACTCAAAGTTTAATAGAACAATTTAATGGTCCAGCGTATGTAAAACAAATGTTATCAAATGGGAATATTTATGTAACCCAGACAACAGGATCTGTTATCTTATGTTTACATAAATCATCATTGACAAGTGATAGCAAGTAAGTTGAACAAATGGTTATCTACTGAATTGCAGTTCATGAAATGAAAATCCAAATAACCTTCCAGTACATGATTCAAAATTGTACTGGTTTAATTTGACTCAAACATCAACCAATTGATGGTGAACATGCCTCATTGATTTAATAAAGTTCAAGTAAACAATGAGTTTGTTATCCGGCCTTGGAATATGACATCTCATGTAAATTTAATTTTAAAAGTGTAACTATTGAGAGTAAAAAGCAATTCACCTGATCACATAACTCATTTTGTCAATGAAATATCCAAAGTGGGAAGAATACTCTTAAAGGGGCCTTTTCACAGATTTTGGCATTTTTTTAACTTATTCATTAAATGCTTTATATTTATAAATGTAAACATTGGATCGTAAAAGCTCCAGTAAAAAATCAAGAATAAAATTAAAAAAAGGAAAAGAACATTGCCCGGAGCAGGTTTCGAACCAGTGACCCCTGGAGTCCTGCCAGAGTCCTGAAGTAAAAACGCTTTAGCCTACTGAGCTATTCCGCCGAGTACACATACTGGACGTATTTTATACCTTATATAAGCAATCTTCGTAGTTTCACAAAATTGAACGACAAAAACAGAACTCTCCAAATTATTCAATCGTTTCGCGTTGCAACGCTTTATAATTTTTAGGTTTTAAAATCGTCAAAAGATGCATATAATGGCTATATTACACCATGGTAAATGTTCAGTATTACTGTTTTCTCACAAATATCATAACTAAAACGAAAATGTGCGAATCTGAAACAACTTTTTTCAATTTTGTCAATTTACCAAAGCGTGAAAAGATCCCTTTAAATAATAAAACATTTAAATTTAAAACAAACAAACTTAATGGCCAGCTTGTGCCAGCCTTATTTAAATAAATTATTTGTTTAAGAAAATCTTCTTAAATTGTTTGTTACGGTAAATGCTTTTATCACAACTGTCTTATCCTTTTAAAAGCTTAATTATAGCTAAACATTACTATACGTGTAGCATTTTCAAGCTTAAACTGAAAGTAGAGCAAGAGTTAAAAAAAACATGTCATTAATGTGCATCAATAAATGATGCAATAACAAGTGTAGACTGAACTTTATATTCATAAGTTAGTTACAAAAAAAATTGTCATAACAATACATTTGTTTGTTAATTATTTAAGCCATGTTTACATTAGAAATTAGAAAGCATGCGGTGTCCTGTCTGGTGTCTATAAATAGATTCATCTCAAACTTAATTTAAATAGTTATTCAGAACGTTTGGCAAGTTAGAATCATTAAATAAATAGAAGGATTTCATGTTGAACATAAATTTAGCCTATTCACATTATCTAAGAGAACTTTATCATCTCTTAGCAACCCGACTTTCCCCCATGGTAGCGTCTACGCATCCATGGTATTTCGACGCTTTGATCTACCATCTTGAATGTCCCAATTTTATCAAACAAGATAAAGTTCATCAAGATAAAAAATAATGTATTACACATCGAATCCATAATTAAAAATCAGCTCCAAGATCAGTTATAATTATCCACTTTTTAAACTATTCCGCCAAATTATTTATTTTTAACATAAAATTTAGTTAAGAACGCCCATTCAACCGACAGCATAATCGCCATTTTGACAACGAAAACAAGACGGAATACAAACAAAAATTGACATAGATTTTATTGAAATAACTCAAAATCAGCATGCTAAATCTGTAAAAACAGTGATGCTGATCACATCACATGATTAACTACGTATAAATTTATGAAAATCACCTTTGTCGTTGGTGGGTAACAGTCGTCACAGCTACCGTGTCTATGGCGTTTATTCCTACGGCAACAGTTGCCAGACTCTCCGCGTCACTAAATTTGAAAATACATCCGCGTTATTACACCGGAACTAAACGTAATTGAAATTAAAGTAGACTTATTCTTACATCGTTATACTAAATAAATAGCTTTCATATGTTTAAGCCTCAAACATATCAACTATTAACGATTATCTATAACAAATTCAGGCATCTAACAGCGAACTATTTTCTCGGTGTAACAGAAAGAGAACATTGGCTTGAACTAATTTTAGAAGGACAAAATGGCGACCATCGGACAAGCTGTATCATGACAACTATGCTACGCCGTTGAAATCTTGAAAAATAAATATTTAACACAGGAAATATGGATTGTTGTATTATTTCTATTGTAGCTATTATATATGTTCAAAGTAGAAGGCCACCGTGAAATGCAATACGGGTTATTTTCGTTGAAATCTTTTAATCGAAGGTCACATGCTTGCGATGACGGTTGTTCGTCACGTGACAGCGAAGTGCTCTCGTAGAAGCTTTGCAAAAAGCTGCAAGAAATAAGCGCATGGGCTATTGTCGATCTAAGGAAATTCGATAGATCAAGACTTCACGATGTCGACTTAAACATTATAACATGGATAAACAAGAAATAGATATACAAATACTGCAATAAGGTTTAACTTTATATGGCATATTTTAACTAGAAATGGCGCGGCAGAGGCCGACGCGTATCCCCACGCCGCATGTTTGACCCAAGGGCGCCCCAGGGTTGATCATGGGGCCATGCATAGTTGAGATTGACTGTATTGTCATAAGAGAAGTTCAGTATCAATTAGAAGTGAATGGGTGTAAAAATAAAGAAGTTATAGTAAAAGGCAATTTTGGGAGGGTGTGGCCTATGTGGGCGGGGTGCCCCAGGGTTGGTAATGGGGCCATGCATAGTTGAAATTGACCGTATTGTCATAAGAGAGGTTCAGTATCAATTTGAAGTGAATCAGTGTATTAATGAAGAAATTATAGTAAAAGGCAATTTTGGGCGGGTGTGGTCTATGTGGGCGTGGCGCCCCAGGGTTGGCAACGGGGCCATGCATAGTTGAGATTGACTGTATTGTCATAAGAGAGGTTCAGTATCAATTTGAAGTGAATCAGTGTAGAAATGAAGAAGTTAATGTAAAATAACCTAAATTTTTTTTATAGTAAATGGATTTTTTTGGTGGGTGTGGCCTATGTGGGCGGGCGCCCCAGGGTTGGGATTGGGGCCATGCATAGTTGAGATTGACCCTAATGTCATAACAAAAGTTCAGTATCAA
This sequence comes from Dreissena polymorpha, assembly GCF_020536995.1. Lineage (NCBI taxonomy): Eukaryota > Metazoa > Mollusca > Bivalvia > Myida > Dreissenidae > Dreissena > Dreissena polymorpha. The sequence continues at coordinate 74,363,478 of NC_068366.1, forward strand.
TTTGAAGTGAATCCGTGTAGAAATGAAAAAATTATAGTAAATGGAAATTTTTGGTGGGTGTGGCCTATGTGGGCGGGGCGCCCCAGGGTTGGGAATGGGGCCATGCATGGTTGAGATTGACCGTATTGTCATAGGTGAGGTCCAGTATCAATTTGAAGTGAATCGGTGTAGAAATAAAGAAGTAAATGTAAAATAACCTAAAAAAATGAGTGATAATTTCTGACGCGGCCCCACCCCAACCCCTATAACTTTTGACCCAGGGGTCAGATCAAAATTCCAAATAGTGCACCGTCGCACATATGCTCATAGCTACCATGTGTGTAAATTTCAAGGTTCTAGTGCTTTTAGTGTAGGAGGAGATAGTGGCCAGGACGGACGGACGGACAGACGGACGGACGGCGGAGATCACCACAATATCCCCACCTTTTTTTCAAAAAGCGTGGGGATAATCAAATCATATTGGGCTTTCATTTGCACAGCTAATCCCGTCAATCGCTATATTAAGCGATTGACGGGCCAAATGACATGTAACCCGGTCACCACAAAATTCGTGTAAAGATATTGGACTGAATAATGGTACTTGTTTTGTAATTATTCTCTTTGTACGCAATCACCACACAATGGGTTAAAATTAATGAATTGCTGCTAAAAACAACCATTGTCCAAAGTGTTTTAGAATATAACACACATTAGGATGTTAGACTGTTCTTACATTTATATGTACAAAAGAATGCATGAAAGTATGTACATAACATGTTTATTTTTTTAAAACGTAAATACATTCAGTACAGTTTGATATGTATATTGTAAATATTTTAAGGCACTGAACACATAAATTGCAATGTGATCATATTTGGTGTTTGTGTTTCTTTTAATAGAGGTGTATGTAGTTGCACGAAATGTTTAGACTACTAGTAGGACACTGCCAACTCTTACAGAAAAATATTATGTAGTGCAAGTTTTTCGCGAATAACAGTGACACCCGTAGCCAGGTCTGCCAATTTCGTATTATAATTCACCATAACTCACAACACATTTTTTTGTCGATTACGATTCTATGTTCCGGGCGCCTTGCAATAAAGCATTGTGTTACACCTCGACTTAAATAACTGGTGTGCTACTATCCGCTCCGTAGGAGAACGCCCATATCATGGACCGGAGGGACGTTTTTTCGCTGACTAGCTGGACGTAAATTTTCCAAATGAAATCTTTTCCGACCATTATGAATAACACTGTGTGATTATACCCCCAAAAACGAAGTTTAGGGGGTATATAGGAATGAACTTGTCTGTCACTATGTCTGTCTGTTGGTCGGTCCGTATTAAGTGTCCGCTCTCTAGTTCAAGTTGTTTTCATCCGATCATCACCAAACTTGGCCAGAAGCTGCATCTAGATGATGTCTAGGTCAAGTTTCAATATGGGTCATGTCGGGTCAATAACTAGGTCACGGGGTCATTTACCGGTAGTGCGTTTTAAACATTCAGCGTGTCCGCTCTTTAATTCAAGTAGTTTTAATCCAATCTTCACCACACTTGGTCAGAAGTTTTATCTAGATGATCTCTAGGCCAAGTTTGAACATGGGCCAAAAACGAGGTCACGGGGTAACTTAATGCGTTTTTTAACATTCGGCATTGTGTCCGCTCTCTAATTCAAATTGTTTTTATCCGATCTTCACCAACCTTGGTCAGAAGTTTTATCTTGATGATCTTAAGGCCAAGTTCGAACATGGGCCTTGCCGGGTCAAAAACTATGTTACGGGGTCACTTAGTACGTTTTAAACATTGAGCCTGGTGTCCGCTCTCTTATTGAAGTACCGGTAGTTTACTTCCGATCTTCACCAATCTTGGTCAGAAGTTTTATCTAGATGATCTAAAGGCCAAGTTTGAACATGGGCCTTGCCGGGTCAAAAACTATGTCACGGGGTCACTTAGTACGTGTTAAACATTGAGCATGGTGTCCGCTCTGTTCGAACATGGGCCTTGCCGGGTCAAAAACTATGTCACGGGGTCACTTAGTACGTGTTAAACATTGAGCATGGTGTCCGCTCTCTAATTGAAGTACCGGTAGTTTACTTCCGATCTTCACCAAACTTGTTCAGAAGTTTTATCTAGATGATCTTAAGGCCAAGTTCGAACATGGGCCTTGCCGGGTCAAAAACTATGTCACGGGTCACTTATTACGTTTTAAACATTGAGCATGGTGTCAGCTCTCTAATTGAAGTACCGGTAGTTTACTTCCGATCTTCACCAAACTTGGTCAGAAGTTATATATAAATGATCTCTAGGCCATGTTCGAACATGGGCCATGCCGGACCAAAAAACTAGGTCACGGGGTCACTTAGTACGTTTAAAACATTCAGCATGGTGTCCGCTCTCTAATTGGAGTACCGGTAGTTTACTACCGATCTTGACCAAACTTGGTCAGAAGTTTTATCTAGATGATCTCTAGGCCATGTTCGAACATGGGCCATACCCGGCCAAAAACTAGGTCACGGGGTCACTCAGTGCGTTTTACACATTCAGCATGGTGTTCCCTATTTCAAGTATTTTTCATCCGCTCTTCGTGTGGGGGTATTCGTCACGTCTGTGACAAAGCTTTAGTTTAAATATCGGTCTAGTTCGATGGCCCATGAAACATAGAAATTTAGCTTTTTTTTCATTGTTTTTTTTTTTTTTGCTTTATATGCTCAACATTTTTTTGCCGATTGTCAATAAGTAGATGAATATGTTGGAGGCTTTAATAATATAACCATGTTAACGGTCAACCGATCACTCAACGAATTTCATAATTGCAGCCCTTGATTATTAAATGTATACATGCTTTTAATGCCCAGCGGTTTCCACTCAATCGTCTCTTGAAAGTTTACAGCTTCTTTTTATTTTAATAGGTCAAACTTGTTTAACAAACATCAATTTAACAAATTTGTGCGATTTATGTTCATCGTTCCGCTTGCAGCATATTGACGCATATGAATATACATTTTTTGTGTTCTCTGAAATTTAGAGTATTTAGAAGTTATTGGAAATATCTTTTTAAAAAGTTGGAATATATATTAATTGTGAAAATTCAGTTGAAAATAGACATGTCTATTTAAATAAATTTAAAGCACGTGAGAATAATTGTGATCATCTCGAAATCGAACCGATGGCGAGTCTCGGCTAAGACACACGAGACAAACGTTCTTTCTCAACTGTATAAGATAGTGTCTTATGTACGCGTCACACATGCATAATAAAGCACGCACACAGATTCTAACATCTGATACTGATTTCGAATCATGCGTGGCATCGTGAGTGGCGCCACTGCTTTTCCGCTGCTTAAGTGCCAGATTTTGAATTATTTTTGCATTTAAGGATGACATCACAAAATAAAAAAATAAAATAAAAACGAAGGAAAAAACGCGACATTAATTTTCACTGGCTGAAACATTCATTGGACTTGGTTGCAAACATTTGTGTTTTTGCGTAAAAACGTTTTGATTTACATAAATTTATACATGTTTTCCTATTGATACTCATTATTTCTTATAATTAATCGATGCGTCGCGATTTGTCGCGGTTTTTCACGCTTAAATCACTTAATAACCTATTATATTTAATATTATCTTTTCTTTGTCTGTTTTCTATTTGTACAGTTCATAGACAAATCGTGCATTAAAGAAATTACAAACTGACAGAAAAGCATGATAATTTGCCCTTTAAATAGCATTACCTGATAAGAAATCACGAAGTGGTAAAAGATAAGGGTTTTCAGTCCCGAAACTAAACTGGTCTGGGTTTGACACCAATTAATTATTGGTCGCCAATATGGATTCTTACATTGGCGTATTTTGTCTGGCTCTCTTTGTCATTACCCAGGCATTTTTGTTCGACGATGTTCGATTTTCAGGCAATGGCGAAAGTAAGTTATACACTGAATGTGTTCTGTACAATTAATCAATGTCTGAAGAAACGAAAGTTTCGTATTCGCATGTAGTTGTTTTTTAACTTCATACGTGTAGTTTATAATATTATGTATACACTCTTCAATTTAATTGTTTCTTTATGAGGGCCTGATTCAGATAGCTTCAACAACTGATGTTTTGCCAAAAGTTGTAACAAGTAGGACATAGATCATTATGTAAAATCTTTGCTATAGGTGATCATCGTTAAGGTAAATATAGTCTTTAACTCTAAAAGGCCCCGTTTCGAATCCCGGTTGGGCCAACTTTTGTCCGTTCTTTAAGGCCCAGTCTCATTATGATGCCGGTGGAGTTCGGCGCGTGATCCGGGATCTACCGGGATGAACCGGGGCTCTACCGGCAATAGTGAGACGTACTTGGGCTTAAAGGGGCCTTTTTCACAGATTTTGATATGCATTGAGGTTTGTCAATAAATGCTAAATATTGATCAATGTATACCGGTACATTGGATCTAAAAGGCTCCAGTAAAAAGCAAGAATAAAATTAAAGAAATGAAAAAAAGGAACCATCAACTGGGCTCGAACCACTGACTCCTGGAGTAAAATGATATCGCTTAGACCACTCGACCGGCCGTGCTCATACAATGAGTGATGTATTTTATACTTTATAATAACAATCCTCGTAGTATCACAAAATATAACGACAACAGATCTGTCCAAATTATTCAATCGTTTCTCGTCGCAACTATTTAATTATAATTTTCAGGTTTTTAAATCGTCAAAAGATGCATATAATGGATGTTTAGAGCATGGTAAAATGTTCAGTACTACTGTTTCCTCACAAATATCATGACTACAACGAAAATTTGCGAATCTAAAACATTTTTTTTTATTTTGTCAATTTACCACAACGCGAAAAGGCCACTTAACATTTTTGTCACGCTAACCAGAGCTCTTTACTACCGATATAAAAACCTATATATTTTATCCATTGGCATATTTAAGAAAAAAAAGATTTTTTTTTATATGATGCACCTAACTTAACAAAGAATATACAAGTTTGATTCTGTCAGCACCAACGTTCTGGCGCAACCAGGCCAGGACGGCCATCTTGAACCGAGTCCGACAACCGCGTATAGAGCACGTGGCCAAGAACGTGATCATGTTCCTGGGAGACGGCATGAGCATCCCGACAGTGACGGCGGCCCGGATACTGAAAGGGCAGCTTGCCGGCCATAAAGGAGAAGAGGACAGTCTTAGCTTTGACAAGTTCCCGTACATCGGACTGTCCAAGGTAATTAACCATTCCAATATGTATATTTAAGTAAATGCGTTTTTGATCAATTTTATACAAAACATGAAAAAATCGAGGTAGCATGCATACGAGGGTTTATAAGAAACTTAAGAGACCTTTAATTATTCTTTAGATCAAGACATTAGACAGTCGAACTGACTGTACGTCATAAACATTAACAGCAAAACGCTGCATTTCAATCACGGTAATACATAAATTCCCGTTATTTCACGCTGGTTGAGATCTCTCATACGAAGATGCTTACACATTTCAGTTACCTATAAAATAAGGTTTAATAGTAAGTGGAAAATAATGAAACAAAAAGTTGAGTGTTCGAGTTGAATCCTTTTGGCTTTAAACAGTTATAGAAAGCATATATGACGATTTGTATATGGCACAATAAGCTTTAATTTGGTACCCAACGTGTAAGTGAAATCAGACTTATATCTTGAGTTATCTTATTCCAGTTTAGTCAGTAAAGCTGATAACGTATTAAAGGTACACGTATATTCCTTGACCTGATAAAATATGTACACACATAGAGAGGGCATGCTGTTTCCCCAGCAACGAAACGACGCTGGAGACGAAGAGCTCTGACTGTGAACATCTTCATTATTTATATCCAGTGACGTGGCGACGTCTTAACCGTAAATCCATAGTAACAACGTACTTGATCACTGTTTGGGCTCACACGGGTAACAGAAAGCGAACCGGATTCCCTGATTCAATGTGACTAGACTCTCTTATGTTATATATTTACCTCCATAATGACAATTTAACTTTTCATCCGCTGACGTCATGATGACAAATATGTGATTCCGTAGTACACTTAATTATATCCAGGGACGTGACAGGGACATATCCACGGCCGTTAATCACGCGCGCCACCTCTTTTTTGAGATGCATTAATAAATGAGCCAATGCTACTTCCGAGGTGGCGCTCAGGGCCGGATGTTTTGAAATTTAACGGATAATTTTACAGGGTGATTATGTTTAATATGTTTTTCAACACATTTCGGAATATTTTAAAACATCGGCCAATGAAGTGCGATTCAGTGATAATAAATTCATCTAAATATGTACTGAAACATGAAATCAAAACCCATTTGGAAACGTGAGGACCTTTATAAGTTGTGGCATGGCAGAATTCGTTAAAGCAAATCGATGTCTTTTGTCTGTGTGACGAGCAAATTCCCCGCCCAATAAATCGCTCATTAAATAAAACGATTGATTTGAACCTGGAAAGTGCATGCGTGCGCAAAAATATCGGCTTCTAGCCGATCTAATAGATAAATTTGCATTTTTCAAAAAGAGATGGAGCCAATGCAAAGGAGGTGGCGCTCAGATTAGGAGGTGGCGCCAATGCACATTTATAATTATTTTAAAGTGAAATAAAGTATATTTTGGTTTCAATTACGTTTACAGGACAGACATTATTTTTTGTAAGTTGACTACTTCAGCACAGTTGAGTCGCGTGCGTTTTTAATTAGAAAAAGTAATTTTCTAATAATGTATTGATGGATTTAAACGTTTTTCTTTGTAAGATAACAACATTTAACATATATTATACAAAAATGTTAACGGGAAAAGACCGTGCTGTTTTCATTTTTTTGGAGTTGATAGTGGGAAAAAACATTAAATGAGCCTAATTATGATTCGTCGACCTTGCCCTTTCAGTTAATTAAGCATTTGGATTAACGGCCACATTAATACTTTCAAGAAGAAGTGTGTTCTTATACGTATTTTGTGAATTATCATACTGTATACAAATATTGATGTCGATGAATTATTTTGATAATGTTGACCATTTATAAGTTATTGGTTTTATTACAAATGTTTGGTATGCATCGTACAATATGTTTTATTCATGTTGGTGACTTCTATATTGAGTTGATCACATATATATTTAAAAAACTACATCTTATTTATTACAGATTTTGTTTATGTTCTGTAAAGATTTTGGCCTATGTATGTACGTTGAAAAATAAATTAAATATAACAAATAACAATATCTATCAAATCTACGTCATGTGAAATTGCGATACGACTGTTAATTGATACATCCTGCATTGGCGCCACCTCCTTTCATTAGCGCCACCTCCTAAGCATTGGCTCCATCTCTTTTGGAAAATTGCAAAATTATCTACTACGTCGGCAAGAAGCCAATATTTTTATGCATGTAGCATCTAATTTGTGTTGTACGCAATCGTTTGATGCCGTTAGCCATTTAATTGGATGGGCATTTCTCGTCACACATGAAAAACTCATCGCCATGCTTTTTAAAATTCAACCATGCCACAATTTATAAAGGTTCTCACGTTTGTAAATGGGTAGAGAATGTATGTGTCTGTACATTTTTGGATGGATCAATCTTAGCTGAATCGCACTACATTGCCCGATTTTAAAAATAATGCGACATATGTTGTAAAAACATATAAAACCTAATCACCCTGTAATATTATCCATGAAATTTCAAAACATCCGGGCCTGAGCGCCACCTCGGAAGTTGCATTGGCTCATTTATTAATGCATCTCAAAAAAGAGGTGGCGCGCGTGATTAACGGCCGTGATATCTGTACAACCGTCTTGGCAACGTACATGCAAAATACAGTGACGCGGTGGCTGTACATCCATAGTGGCAACGAACGTATTGTTTATCCATCTATCCAGTGACGTTACGGCGTCTTATCTATATATCAATAATGGCAAATTACGTATTGTCTATCCAGTGACATGACAGTGTGTTATATGAACGTCCATAGTGGAAACATACATATTGTCGATCTAGAGACGTGACAGCTTCTCATCTGTACACCCATAGTGACCGCGTACTTATTGTTTATCCAGGGACATGAAGGTGTCATATCTGTCCATCTATAGTGACAACGTACAAGTTTATTGTCTATCTTGTGACGTGATGGCGTCTTATCTGTAAATCCATAGTGAAAACGTGCAGATTGTTTATCTAGTGACATTAGCGCGTCTTAACTTGTACACCCATAGTGACAAAGTACTTATTGTCAATCCAGTGACATGACATTTTATTATCTGTACATACTTAGTGTAAACGGACTCATTGTTTATCCAGTGACGTGACGGTGTCTTATCTATACATCCATAGTGAAAACGATTTGTCTATCCACTGACGTGACGGTGTCTTACCTTTACATACATAGTGACAACATACCTACTGTTTAGCCAGCGGCATGAGGACGTCGTCTCTGTACATCCTTAGTTACAATGTACTTATTGCCTATCCAGTGACGTAAGGGCGTCTTATCTATACATCCATTGGAACAACATACTGTCTATCAAGTAACGTGACAGCATCTTATCTTTAAACCTAGTGTAAGCGTACTTATGTAAATCCGGTAACGACACTGTGTCTTATCTGTACCTCTGTAGTGAAAACGTACTTATTGCATATCCAGTGACTAGACGACGTCTTATCTCTACATCCTATTTTCAACGTTCTTATTCCACTGACGTTACGGTGTCCTGTCTGTACATCCATGTAGCGACAGCATCCTTTCTCTATCTCCGGTGACGTGACGGTGTCTATTCTGTACATCCAGAATACGTACTTATTGCTTATCAAGTGACGTTACCGTGTCTTATCTATACATCCTAGTAACAACGTACTTACTTAGTATTTTATATACAGTGACGCGATGGTGTCTTACCGTTGCATCCATGAGACATCGTACTTATTGTATATCTAGTGACGTGATAGTGTCTTATCTGTACACCCTTATGTCAACATTATTTTTGTGTTTTCTGTACTAAGTGGAGACAAAGTACAAATTGTATATCCAGTTTCGTATTATCTGCGCATCCTAGTAACATTGTACATGTTTATCAAGCGACGTGGCGGCTTCTTATCGGAACAAAAATAATGACAAAGTACTATTTGTCTGTCTAGTGACGTGACGTTGTCTTATTTGTACTTCCTAGTGACAACGTACTTATTGTACATACTGTGACGTGACGGCTTCTAATCTGTACATCCTTAGTGAAAACGTACATATTGTTTATCAAGTGACGTGACGGTGCCTTATCTATACACCCATAGTGAAAACGTTATTATTGTCTAGCCAGTAACGTGACTGTGTCTTATATGTACATGAAAAGTGACAACATACCTACTGTTTATCCAGTGGTATGACGGCGTCTAATCTGCACATCCATAGTGACAACGTACTTATTGTCTATCTAGTGACGTTATGGGGTCTTATCTGTACATCCTGGTAACAACGTACTTATTGTATATCCAGTGACGCGACGGCTTCTTATTTCGCCTTTTTATTTACAACCATTACACTAGCTATCTAGGAAAATTGTCCCCACCATTGGGATGCATTTAAATGCGTATAATAAGTTATCTACCCATTCATCTTTTTATAAATCATTCGTTTCCACTACAATATTTTGTATTTGAGTAAGCTTACTGTCGAAATCAATCCCCATGGATATGATTGAATAAACTTATTTCTAAATAACGCAAAACTGGTGGATATTTCACTCGTCTTTTTAGAAACATGAGCCATGTTCTAAAAAAATGGGCTTAATGCATGTGCGCAAAATGTCCTCCTATATTAGCCTGTGCAGTCCGCGCAGGCTAATCAGAGACGAAACTTTCCTCCTACACTGGATGTTCGCTACGAAGGGACGTCCTTTAAACGAAAAATACCATAAAAACGGAAAGTGTTGTGCATTATAAACCTGAGCAACCTTCACATGTTTATCTGGACGTTACTCATATGCATTAAGCACCGTTTTCCCAGAACGCAGCTCATATTATTCAATGATTTCAAGCTTCACGGTCATACTTTCAGACGTACTGCCAGGACTCGCAAGTGACTGACTCTGCCTCCTCCGCCACTGCGTATCTGTGCGGCGTGAAGGCGAACATTGGCACCATCGGGGTGGACGCTAGGACACACCATGGCGACTGCAACAGCCAGAAGGGAGCTGAAGTGACGTCCATTCTGGACTGGTCTATGGCTGCAGGTATATTTTGGTATCATCATCGATGTCCATATCTTTATCCTCCTGCGCCTGCTCCTGCTCCTCCTTCTCCGCCTTCTCCTCCTTCTCCTCCTCCTCCTCCTTATTATCATCATCATCATCATCATCATCACCACCACCACCACCACCACCACCATCATCATCATCATCATCATCATCATCATCATCATCATCATCATCATCATCAACATCATCATCATCATCATCATCATCATCATCATCATCATCATCATCATCATCATCATCACCATCGTCGTCGTCGTCGTCGTCGTCGTAGTCAACATAGTCATCAGCAGCAGCATCCTTATCGTCATCATTATCGTCATCATCATCAGCAGCATCATCAGCATCACCATTACCACCATAACCACCACCATAAGTGGCGTCACCACTTACATACACTGGTATATATGTTATCGCTGATAGCTCTATAACTTTAAAACTGTTAACATTATGTAATTTCGCAATGTGAAGATCACTGGCCCTATCTATTATCTAAAATGAATGGCGGATGATATACACTATTGTTTAACGTTGCTAGGGAAATCCGTCGGCTTCGTAACGACGACGCGCGTGACGCACGCGACTCCCGCCGGCCTCTACGCTAACGTGGCCAGCCGAGGCTGGGAAGGCGACTACTACACGCGCTCCGTCACAGGCGGCTGTAAAGACATCGCGGCGCAGCTCATCGACGACTACCCGAACGTCCAGGTATAAATTTGTACCCAATGATACACACATTAAAGAAAAGATACGTCCATGTTATAGTTCAGATTTTTACCCAATGGAACACAAATTAATAAAGAAAAGATACTTGACAATCATATGCTGCCAACAACTGTATGAAAAAGATACATCTCAGAAACCGATAATGCGTTACCAGTTACACAGACATTATAAGATGTATCATTTTCTGAATTTCCCTGTTTAAATTCGCTAAAATGAATGCATAAAGTCACGTCCATAACAGTGATAAAGTTAAATCTGCTCTTGCAGTTCAGATATGCACGAGATCACGCACAGTTAAAGACTTATTATTATGCATATTTCTTCGTTTGATACCAAATAAAGGCAAGAATAGCTGTCATAACGAAGATCTACATGTGTATTTAAAAAATTTTTATCACATGTGGTTGTGCATCCTCAACTAGAAATGGCGCGGCCGCGGCCGACGCGTATCCCCACGCCGCAGCTTTTGACCCAAGGGTCAGATCAAAATTCCAAATAGTGCACTGTCGCACATATGCTCATAGCTACCAAGTTATTAAGTTTCAAGGTTCTAGTACTAATAGTGTATGAGGAGATAGTGGCCAGGACGGACGAACGGCCAGACGGCGGAGATAACCACATACTCCCCCGCTACAATTCGGAGCGTGGAGATAATTAAAACGAGCATCCTTTAAATAAATCTATAGGGGATAATTTTTCAGTCCTTATTCATAACGTTGCACATACGTCTGAATAGTGATTGCAAACCAGGTTATCATGGGAGGAGGGCGCCAGTTCTTCATGCGGGCCGACCAGACAGACCCCGAGCACGGCTCTAACGCGCACTATGGCCGTCGGGACGGCAGGGATCTTATCCAGGTAATGATGGTTAGAAGCTGGGCTTGGCAGCTAGAGAATGGATATGTTTGACACAGAATCATATGGGCATATCGGTCACTTGTTGATGAAGCATAAACGCGAAGTATCCACAAAGCGCCTTAGTTCTACAGCGTCATGACAGAAACCATTGATTTCTTGTAAATCAGACATTTACCTATAAATCGCCAAAGAAAAAAATAGGTGATGCACATAAAACCATGCCCGCATGTATAACGCGTTAACGACGAAACAAGGGAAAAACTAAGCAAGTATCCATAAAACGTTCAAGTTAAAACCGATGTAAATAAGACCTTAATTCCTAAATCTTCATAAAGCGTCAACGTAAAAAACGGGCATGTATTCGTAGAGTTGAATAGAAGACACCATCGATGCGCTATAAACCAGTCCCGCATGCATATAGCGCCACGGTAAAAACCGGCGATTCTCAGGCCCATAATCCATAAAGCGCCACCGTAAAAACCGGTGATTCTCAGGCAAATAATCCATAAAGCGCCATTGTAAAAACCAGTGATGATCTGTAAACCTGGCATGTATCCATAAAATGTCATTGTAGAAACTGGTGATGTTCGCTAAATCATTCTCATTATCAACACACCGCTATACGCCAAAATTCACTAGTAAGGTACAAATAAGCCTTGCGAAATGATAGATTTTCAACCTTTAAACACATACCTGGAACATATTTCTCCAGTTGTAACAATATCTTTTTAATGCTTATGCAAAAATTCAACCGTGAAATATATTTTGTTAAGATTCTATATGACTTTAAAAACTGTCTCTTGAAATCTGACGAATGCTGATGAATACATACGTTATATAGAAATGACTTTGACTTAAAGGCACTTTATTTATAGACTTAGACTCTTAACGTTATGTTATGTTGTTTTTTTTATCAACTTGTATGTACGAGAGATCCATTGAGAAATGTTTGCATGACCACTTTGTGTGTAATTATATCTATTCATTAGTTTTAAAGATAACTAAAAGAACACAGAACTGATTTATTTTTACAAGATTAAAATCAAGTTTCACGACGTTTTTAGTAAATAATTAAGGAAGTAAGATGACAACAAAACTAGTTCGCAAAAACCTTTCACAAACACATTTCAATGTAGTATTGACTTATTTTTAGACATAAACAGGTTGATACTGTATCCAAAATGATAATCAAGGCATCTACCAACGTGTAACGTATGTATCAAAATTTATTAACATTTTGTAAATGACATCTTCGTTCCAGTAGCACTGGGTGCAAAGTAACCTGGCTTTGACTGAAATATGCTGTTTGAATTTCGTCTAACGATCTGCAAGAAAAGTTTTCAGAAAAATCCATTTGCAATAGGGTTTCATTTTCAGGCAAAATGACTTTTAGTTTGCGTATTTGGCTGTACTGTTCCTGTACTCTGAGTACATGCTGTGAAAACGTCTTTATCTGTATCTTCAAGTCAGCTACGAAGTTTGTCTTCTCTTCAGTTTCCTCAACTATTTTCACCTCTGTTTTCCCATTATTGATTTCAACTTTTTTCCAAACTCAGTATGGTACTCTTTCTGGTAAACCTGCAAGTAGCTCATCTAAATCGTTCTCATGGCGAATTAATTATTAAAGGGATCTTTTCACGCTTTGGTAAATTGACAAATTGAAAAAAGTTGTTTCAGATTCGCAAATTTTCGTTTTAGTTATGATATTTGTGAGGAAACAGTAATACTGAACATTTACCATGGTCTATTATAGCCATTATATGCATCTTTTGACGATTTTAAAACCTAAACATTATAAAGCGTTGCAACGCGAAACGATTGAATAATTTGGAGAGTTCTGTTTTTGTCGTTAAATTTTGTGAAACTACGAAGATTGCTTATATAAGGTATAAAATACGTCCAATATGTGTACTCGGCGGAACAGCTCAGTAGGCTAAATCGTTTTTACTTCAGGACTCTGGCAGGACTCCAGGGGTCACTGGTTCGAAACCTGGTCCGGCAATGTTCTTTTCCTTTTTTAAATTTTATTCTTGATTTTTTACTGGCGCTTTTACGATCCAATGTTTACATTTATCGATATAAAGCATTTAATGAGTAAGTTAAAAAATGCCAAAATCTGTGAAAAGGCCCCTTTAATTGTACTGGATTTTCGCTGATTTTTACACCGTGCTTTCTTAAAGTCTGAACTTTCAATGCCGTGTTTTGGTGGTATATACACTGGCAGCTGTTCCGTGATATGTATGATGTCAGCAAAATATTAGGTCTTATGCGTGTGAAAGTGCTCAAAGAGATGCTTTGCTCAGGATTTTCGGACTTGTACTTCATATGCAAGTTCTTAAGATAGTCAGTAAGTACTTTTGTCTGTTTCTTTTCCTTATGTCCAATTACTTTCTTGGCGTCAGCTTTCCCTGGCTGAATGCGACAATTATCTTCTCTGCCAAGAAAATCAATTACAGATTCTTATACAGACTTGGATATGCAAGTTATCTTCTCTTTCACCATAACTATGGTTTTGTCTTCGATCAGTCCGAGGGATCTTCTACTGAGGCGTGTGCACTTACTGACCTGGTTCAACATTCTATATTCATTAGCTATTTGAAATTACTCTGTGGATATTTGATACTTTCTTCTTTCCAGATGCACGTTTTGCTCTATCAATTGACATGACGTCTTATCAGTGATCGCTCCGCCCACTTAATCACGTGGCTCAGCGGGAAGAAAACCTAGACAAGCTAACACCAAAATGGCTTCTTTGCCTATAGCCTGCATATAGATTTACGCGATATTCCGGATGATTTTATGGACTTGTTTAACACCATATTACACTTGTAAAGGGGTTGATGCCATTTAGTTATTCTGCAAATGCAAAAAATGTACGATTAAAGAGAACATCAGCTATTTATAACGGGTAAATCGGTACATTAAACACGCTCTCAAACGCTTGCGCGCTTACCGAAATCGAACCCGTTATTACGTGTAATGGTGGTATTTGCAATAAATTAACACTTCACCGGTATTTACCCGTGTTATTAATAAAATTATTACCGAAAAATTCCCCCCTACCCGTGTATTTGACACGAAATAGCGCTTTATAACTGGGAATTCGGTGAAGTTTTACGCGCTTTCTGACGCCGGGTGGGTACCACAATCCCACATGTTATTGCGTATAAAAGTGATTTTAATCATATTAAACATTGCTTATGGGACATTTATCAATCACTATAATTTAAAGCGCAAAAACAACACAGTAAGTTTGGACATTGTCTGATATAAAATTAGCGTTGTACGAAATTGACTACGGTCAGGCTATTATAAATTAATAAGGCTACCAATATCAGACGCTCGCGCAGGTACCGACTTCCCCGAAGTTACCGCATTTATTGGTTAACTAATATCAGTAATAATAACTCTTTTACAATAGCATTTATCGATACGTCTTTATTTAAATAATAACAAAATGGTTTTCCCTTGTTTCTGACACACACAGAAACGCGATTTTTAACGGGGATTTCGTAAAGTTACACGAAGTGGGTACCAAAGTTCTCAATTATTTTACATGCACACGTGGCATAATGCATACTTAATAATGCTTAGTTATTGCTTATATGACATTCAAGTTTGTGAAATAAATTAATGTTCTATAAAGGGGATCTCGGTAGTTCTTGTAGCTTCCACTCGCTCTTGTCAAGACCGCATTGTCGCGTTGGAAATGGTATAAATTTAATTCATCTAACTTATCTTTCTGGATACCAAAATGTCAGAGTTGCATTAAACCCTTTCTACACCGTTTTTGCCATATTTCATTTCCGTTTTTTAATCCGAACAAAATAAACGAAACTCGTTTAAAAAATGAGATCTGGGCATTCGAGCTCCTAGTGTGGATTAAAAGCGTTTATTGGTGACACCACATGAGTGCAAATGTGTAGATACCGTTAATAAGATAATATATCACATGTCACCTTCAAATAACATGTATGATGTCAATTAAGTGCATTACTATCAGAGTAATAAAACACAGCATGAATTAGGCTTCATGCTGGGTTTTATTTCTCTTTAAGTAATGCAGATGAACCTCGCTTCTGACCTAGTTACTGATAAAACTATTTTTAAAAAAGTGAAATATTATGTGATAATCAGATCGATAACATAAACTATTTAAATCTGCTAGTATATTATAATTGTCTTTGACAGTGTTGACGTTCAGTTGTTCGTGGTGACGACCGCATGTATTTATACATCTCTTTCACTTCTCAAGATCTCTTTTCGGCTTTGGAAACGATATAAATTTAATGTCACCAACTAATCTTTCAGATTATCGATAGTCCGAGTTACATAGCCCCCATTGACACCGTTTAACCATTTTTAATCGTTTTTTTAAAGAGGAAAACAAAAGAAACTCGTTGGAATAAAAGTGAACCTAAACATGTAGCTTGTCTAGAAAATGGCGGACAGGTCGTTGCTAACGAGTGCGCCCGATTAATCGATCGCTGATTGGTGGATCAATTCTAGTGGGCGGAGCGATCATAGAAGAGGCGTCATGTCAATTTCTGCCATCAGAACATTTCTAGTTAGTAATGTTCTTCGAACTAACTTTCTACTTCGTGGTGTAAGGTTAAGTCTCGACACCTCTGCTTCTGTTTTCTTCATTGGAGTAAGCTCGTGTGAATTTAACTGTGATGTAGATGCATAGCTTTCTGTCTTATTATTGATGCGATCTATTTTCCTGTTTTTTATCTTGATCTTCTTTCTCAGCTGAATCACTTCCGACTTTAATGACTTGATTTCTCTGTGAGTTTCACTTAATGCTCTTGCGTTAATTTTCTTAGCACCTGCACCCTTCTTGGTTAATTTTACAATTGATGCCATTTGCTCTGTAGGCTGATTTCTTTCATCATCACCTGTTTCCATTGACATGCTTCCATACCCACTAGTTTCTTCAACATCGTTTTCGCGTGTCTTTCTTCTCAACCTAGATATTCTGTTTCTCAATTTTGCCTGGTTGTTTCGAGCTTCTTTCTTTTCCTTTCTTAAATGTGAAGCTGGAACATAATTTTGTCTTTGCCTTGCTCTCTCCTTGGATAAGAACGCTGGTCCCTTTAACTTCTGACTTTCTCTATAAGCTTTCTGAATTTCGGCCCGAGATTTGCCCATTCTGGTCTGAAACAAAGTGTTTTGTGAAGTAACGCATGTATCGATACATACGTTACCTATTTAAAATGTAACGTACCTCTGTGTATAAACATTTAGATCTAAGTGTTTAATTTCTATCAAAATCAATCTATAGTTATTGCATTTAGTTCTCATCTCTATATATATGCTATGAAAACATTGCTTGGGAAATATTTATGTTGAGGATACGATTTTGATTATTGATGAAGCTTTTCTTTTAACATCACTCATGTCGAGATTATTGATTTCAATTTAAGATACCATTAGCTCGATCAAATATATTTAGAAAAATACAGCAGTGGATCTATTATGATGTATCTTAAGTATTTGTTGCACTGTTTAATTTTTAAATACAAATTTGTGAACGAATTTACGGTAACGTATGTATCATTTGTTTCTGACAACAGTTTCTAACCTCATGATGACAAACTAAACAAAGTTTTCTTTTATAATACATAAACGACTTAAATGCATATTGCTGAACTTTATAAACTATATATCTTTGCTGATAAAATCGAAACATAAAACAAACTGTCAACATACCTCTCAACGAAAGCTCACATCCCATGTGTTGACATGAAACAGTGTAAATGATGGCGTGCGATACATTCAAATATCGCGAGAATTCAAAGAAGCTAGTTTGACGTCAGAAACCACCATTTATGGTGACGTAATACACAAAGTTAACACATTATGTAACGTATGTATTGATCACGTATGTATCATACTGTAGTTGTAATGCATGATACCTATGAAGAATAGTAAAAATACGAGATAAAATTGTTTTCTGTACGCAGCAGTGCTGTCCTCTGAAATTTTAGAGGTGCACAAGTTAACATAATTACCTTATTTATAAGCAATATAGTTGGTTAACGTATGTATCGCATCTTCACATACGCAGCGTATTGCAAACTGTAAATGAAATATTTCATAAAAGCCGATAGATATTCATGTTAAATGACTTTTTAATTTGGGACATATCATATTTGTGCGTTGAAAGGTTAGTTTATCATGCGTGTTTATAGAATAGAATCCGTGTAAAGTCCTGCATCAAAATCGGTATAACGTAAGTATCAATGGCCAGGCGTCATCAATTAACCAGCAAATAATGGTAGCATACCACTGTTAAATATATATGGCACTTCTTGAGATCATTGCTTAACACTATCTTATCATCTTAGCTTGCTTTATTGAAGGTTTTAAGCATTTATTTGTTTTTGCTTAACTCATAAATGTCAAAAACATAAACTGGCGTCAGTAACGTACGTATCGTTTTACTTAGATTAAGCTTGTGTAAAATAAAAACGCATTGTGATAAACCACCTGTATTAAGGTGAAGAAATAGTCGAGTCGTACTTAATGATTTGGCATACATGTTTAATCTGGTTATCTGAGTTTATTAACTCTAATGCATGGAACATGTATTTGCGCCTTACTAGTGATTTTGGGCGTATAACAGAAACAGTTGATTAGGAAGAAACAGGCAATGTTCGGGGACTATAATCTATGAATCGTCGTAGACCAAAAACAGGTCCTATTTGGTAAACTGGCCTAGTATCCATCAAGCGCCATTACAAAAATGTATTCATAACGATCTACAATGTATATTTAACAGAGGTAATGCTTAGTGCAGAGCAAAGACATGTATTATTTAAAGTGGTTGTTTCTTTAACCAGGGACTATAATTAACATATATTATTGCCATATCAGTACATGTATACACTTATATCAGTACATGTATCCTCCGGTACATATACATGTGTATTACATATACATGTGTATAACATTGTATTTATAAAGCATCGAAACTAAGATATTGATTACTGTCGCTACATTATCATTCTTATTTACAATGTGTCACAATATTTTTTTATCGCCGATTCTCGGTAAAACCGTTTACACGTCCGCAGTTTCATCGATGTTAATGATAAAGAAGCTTTCCACCTAATATACATACTTTTGCACAATGCACAATCGAACTCTTTAAGGAATGGAGGAATGGACAGCACAATCTGAACCGGAACTACCAGTACGTTTGGAACGCCTCGGCCTTCAACAAAGTGGATCCGGCCACAACGGACTCTCTAATGGGTAGGCATCCGCCATTGTTCATTTGCATTATTTTTATGCTTATTAATGGTATTATTGTTAACACATTTTTCTATGTCTCATAAACAACGATTTTGTAGTTAGGATGCGTAAGAACTTAAACACGAGGGCGTTATCCCGAGTTGTTTAAAGCACGCATCAAAATGGCAATAAATGAAAATAAAAGCAAAGTAAGTCCCGCATCAGCTTTTTTGACTCGTAACACGTAACCTCCCAGGTTCGTTCGAATGTACTGCTACGAGTTTCAGCGCAAAACGATCCGAACCACTCTTGCGCCCCTATCGTATCTCTGGCCATTGTACCACTTTTGCCCCAGGTTTGTTCGAGTACTCGCATATGCAGTACGAGTTGGAGCGTAACGATACGAACCACGAGAGGGCCGGGGAGCCGTCGCTGGCGGAAATGACGGAGAAGGCCATCCGAATCCTAAGCAAGAACCCCAAAGGCTTCTTCTTGCTCGTTGAAGGTGAATGTTGTTGTTGAAAGGATGTGTAGTTCATGTATTATATTAGTTTAATTGGAAAAAGAAAATGGATATTATTTAAATGATGATGATGATGTTATGATTATGATGACGACGACGACGACGACGACGATGATGATGACGATAACGATGACGATGACGACGAAGACGACGACGATGATGATGATGATGATGATGATGATGATGATGATGATGATGATGATAAAGACAAAATTTATGAGGATATTCACCTATTGCACAAAATATGTCCCCAAAAATCGACACCAAGCCAAAGTGAAATTATCATTTCACTCAATGCTCAGGTTATGATTCACTGGTATTTGCCACTCACTCACCATATATCATGCTATACATGGTTAAGATGAAGACGAAGATATCGATAACGTCGACTATGATTATAAAGACGTTAAACAAATCGAATGTGACAACGTTCATAGCAATGATTATTTGACCAAACCCAAAGGCGGCAGAATCGACATGGGGCACCACGAGGGTCGCGCAAAGCTGGCGCTCTACGACACCATAGCGTTCTCCAATGCCGTTGCTAAGGGCGACGCCATCACGAACGTCAACGACACGCTTATCGTCGTCACCGCCGATCACGCCCACGTCATGGTCATCGCCGGATATCCATCCCGAGGCAACCCGATTTTAGGTATGTTTTATAATACATATTACTTGGGTTTATTGTAATCGAGTACATTCATGTGGATCGGATTAAATTTAAAATTCTATGAAAAAATAAAATCATAAAAAAATAACGAGAAAGAAATCATTGTTGATGGACACTTAAGTAGTATCAAGTTGACAATTGAACTTGGTCATTCTACTCAATTGCCAAGTTCACTATCGCTACCGGTTGTGTGTTTCTTTTGGTCGCGAGTTGCATTGAATAATAAATAAATAACGATTCTTAATATCTGCATGTATCATGAGTTCCTCATGTTCTAATTCCAGGAAAGGTCGACGACGGCTCGGGAGGGCTGGAGTTGGCGGCTGACAAGAGGCCATACACCACCTTACTGTACGGAAACGGTCCAGGATATAGCCTGGTCCAAAATCAGCGCCCGGATATTACAAATGTCGACACAAGTAAGCAAATTTTGAGGCATGGAGCAACAGGCACGTCATTAATAGCAAGGGAAACAATCATCATTTTGCAAAGTTAGCTTTAAATCGAATGCGTGATTGAGTGTTAAAATGCATAATATTGTGAGTTTTATGAACAAATTCAGATATCTGTAATACGCACTTTTCCTGTATACTCAGCAACTTCAGCGTAGAATTGACCTTTTATACCGATTGAACATAATTACACACAAGTGAGACATTAAACTTCTATCGTAATGTCTTTTCAACTAAATACAGAAAAAAAATTACACATCAGATATTTCCATAGCAACTGACCAGCTCTAGGAAGGCACCCTAGCAACCCTGATTTGTTCATAAAGTTCTTGTAGATCAGTCTATTCAACATTCTGATGGGGAAAACTAAACGTATGTTTCAATCAAAATCTAAATTTTAAGTGTTTTGAACTAAAATTGTGATACATGCTACAATAAGGGAGTTGCTGAATTTATTGAAATGAATGGAACTAAAAGAGTTAGTGTAATTTCTTTTGACAAAGTCACAAAATAACATCACTTTTGAAAAGCGATTACTCTACACGACTTTCAAAAATATTTCTTCCAAATATGTTTATGCTATGATGATCTAGTGCTATAATATACCAGTATATAAAGAATAATAAATCACACCTCATTTCAGTGTTAGGGTTACTTGCTGTTTCGTATTGTCGACATCTGAATAACAAAAATGAGCACGCGAAAACTCTCGAAGAAGCGAATTCACGATGTGAGAACGCGAGATCACGATGCGAGGTTGCACACGATAAGATGGGAGATCGCGATATCAACGTTCGTATTGTTACATGTTCAATCTTTGAAAGAAAAGGTTTAAGAACACGATATCACGATCGAAGACACGAGATTACGACGAGAGACGCATCGTTATCTCACGTTCGCGAATTGTGATTTCGCATCGTGATGTCGCGCAATTGCATCGTTTTCTCGTGTTCTCGCCATTGATATCCTGAGCCGACAAGGCGAGGGGCCCTACCGAAACACCATTGTTGCGTACCAAATAAAACATCGTGCAATTTTAAAATTTTACATTTTCGTTTCATAAGTTGACAAGCATTACCATCAACAATCAGCCGTTAGCTTGGGATCCGAGTCGCATGGCGGCGATGACGTAGGCATTTTTGCACGCGGTCCGATGGCGCACCTGTTCACGGGAGTTCTCGAGGAAAACGAGATCGCTCACGTGATGGCGTACGCTTCCTGCGTGGGGGACTACACCAATCCTAGCGATTGCGCTGCTTCCGCGGCGGGAAAACGTTAAATTGTCGTCTGCGAATTGTACGCCTTGATGAATAAAAATTAGGCAAGATTCTTCGTTGTATAATACAAATCCAGAGTAGATATGCCACACTAAATCTATCAGATTTGAATGTATTTTTCACAAATTACATTTCAATCTCTTTCAAAATAGGATGTCATTGTTTAAAGTAGATCCACTTAGATATCTTAATATTCAGACAAAATTGTATTTTCATCTGATGTGGAGTTTGTGATCCTAACGTATTTTCGCGTAAACAAATCATAGTTTTGTGAGATCCTCCATCATACTCAATTATTGAACAATAACTTGTTCACACCGTATTATACCTCATCAACTAATCAATATCATATTCTTCACAGTTGGGTCAAAATCTGATTTATGAAAAATATTATCCTTCTCGAAAATGCAACTAATCAGTTCTCATCATGCGCCCTGGTAAAGTGTTTCGTAACTAAAAACATAGTGTTATTATATACTTTTTTTAAATAATGTATAAATTCAATGCAATTATAGTGCATAAGTTGCATCGCAAATTGCAGATTTTAAATTGGTTCCAAGTTGACATCATACAGCTTAACACACCCAGCAATATGGGAGATATAATAACATGAGCCTTGTTCTGAGAAAACCGGGCTTAATGCATGTGCGTAAAGTATCCTTCAGATTTAGCCTGTGCACTCCGCACTGGCTAATCAGGGATGACACTTTCCGCCTAAACTTGATTTTCGGCAAGGAGGGACTTCTTTGAAACTAGAAATACCATAAAAGCGGAAAGTGTCGTCCTGATTAGCCTGTGCGGACTGCACAGGCTAATCTGGGACGACACTTTACGCATATGCATTATGCCCAGTTTTTTTTAAGAACACGACTCATATGTTAGTCACATGTCGAGAATTAATTCGGAAGTCTTTAAATATCATGTGCTCCCGTATTATTACGTATGAATACATATCTGCAATATTTGCATAAAAAGTTGTTGTCGAGTCCTATGTTCGCAAATTAGTCTTCTAAGAGTTGTTTGTTTCCGCTAACCTAACCGATTCTAATTTTTGTGCCGACCTTTCAAATTTTAGTATTTTAGATTGAGTGTCTGATAATTTTTCCTACATTCGATTATATTCGCAAACCATATCTGAGAAAGTCGTGTTTCAAAGAGGTAAAGACGAATTATGTCATTGAATATCCGTATGAAACTGTGAAATAACTTGTGCATAGTACAACAAGTTCACGAACACAAGTTTTTCCGACTTGCCTGCCCTATTTCTTTGGAGAAACAAATGACTGATTTTTTGCCTTATGCAAATGCAATACACGGGCAAGCAATCAAGGTTAGTTTAAGGAGTTGTACTCAGGATTCGCTAATTTGGACTCTTCGACTTGACGTACTCTCAACATTCCACATGGGAAAACCGGGCTTTATGCATGTGCGTTGTGTCGTCGCCTTTAAGCCTTTGTAATCCGAACTGGTTTATCAGGGACGGCACTTTCCGCTCTGGTGGAATTGTTTGCTTAAATGAAGAACACTGTATCTTCTTAACGAAAATCCTGTTTAGGCGGAAAGTGTCGTCCCTTATGATCCCGTGACATCACATTACGCACATGCGTTAAGCCCCGTTTTCCCAGAGCGAGGCTATAATGTAAGAGTCATAATGCATCGTGAACATTGAATAAGAATCCTGCTTTCGATGCGAATATTTTGCAGTTGTATGACTTTGCACTACAACCAAGTTGATCTGATTTGCATCATTCTGTTGCAAATGCTACCACGAAAGGAACTTCACAATATCTGTTCATACGATATAAATGGTTTATTTGCACAATATTTAACATAATTTTATACAAAATCCACATCGCAGAGCATTCATAAATGTGCAGAAATATGCAGACTTTAGTATTTCACGCAATAAAAGTCTCCATTGACCCTTGAAAGTTTTATGCAAATGACCATTCGACTCATCATGTTCAACATCTAATAAAATCCCTGATACATGTACCCCGTTTATGTATCCAAAAACATGAGAAATCTAAGAAGCGTCAATCTCCTTTTTCCAACACAATGATACAAACCAAACGACCCTTTTAATATGACTTCGCGTTCATACGAACAGTAACAAAAAATGCAAGTCATACAGACGCATAATACGGAGGATGAATACTATTTACAATATAAGTTAGGACAATACAATAGCACAATCAAATTTTCATCAATGATCATAATAATATATCTGAAACAATATTCCAAAATATATTAAAGGGATCTTTTCACGGTTTGGTAAATTGACAAAATTGAAAAAAGTTGTTTCAGATTCGTACATTTTCGTTTTAGTTATGATATTTGTGAGGAAATACTATTACTGAACTTTTACCATAGTCCAATATAGCCATTATATGTATCTTTTGACGATTTGAATACCTAAAAAATATATAGCGTTGCAACGCGAAACGATTGAATAATTTGGAGAGTTCTGTTGTTGTCGTTTAAATTTACGAAACTACTTAGATTGCTTATATAAGATATAAAATACTTCCACTGTGTATACCTGGTGGAATAGCCGAGAGGGCTAATGCGTTTTTACTTTAGACTAATTCCAGGATTCCGGGGGTCACTGGTTCGAGCCCTGGTACCGGCTACTTTTTTTCCCTTTTTTAATTTTATTCTTGATTTTTTACTGGAGCTTTTAAGGTCCAATGTTTACATTTATCAATATAAAGCATTTAATGACAAACTTCAAAATATGCCAAAATCTGTGAAAAGGCCCCTTTAAATGCAATTAATAGTCAAACTATTTTAAAGAGGAATGCATTTGTTTGACGGTAACCTAAATTTATTTCACTTTTTAAAGGGATCTTTTCACGCTTTGGTAAATTGACAAAATTGAAAAAAGTTGCTCAGATTCGCAAATTTTCGTTTTAGTTATGATATTTGTGAGGAAACAGCAATACTGAACATTTACCATGGTCTAATATAGCCATTATATGCATCTTTTGACGATTTTAAAACCTAAAAATTATAAAGCGTTGCAACGCGAAACGATTGAATAATTTGGAGAGTTCTGTTTTTGTCGTTAAATTTTGTGAAACTACGAAGATTGCTTATATAAGGTATAAAATACTTCAAGTATATGTACACGGCGGAATAGCTCAGTAGGCTAAGGCGTTTTTACTTCAGGACTCTGGCAGGACTCCGGTGGTCACTGGTTCGAAACCTGGTCCGGGCAATGTTCTTTTCCTTTTTTTAATTTTATTCTTGATTTTTTACTGGAGCTATTACGATCCAATGTTTACATTTATCGATATAAAGAATTTAATGAATAAGTTAAAAAATGCCAAAATCTGTGAAAAGGCCCCTTTAAAACACAAACTATGCATGTAAAAGGGTAATAGGTTACCATACCAATATGGTCCTTCTATATGCAAACATATTTTTGGGCAAAGTTTCAGTTCTTTTGACATCACTTTTCTAAAGTAACAAAACAATGACTTTTACTGTTGATTTTGTTCTGTGCATTTTACTGTATTATTTTTCTAAAATTTCAACAGTTTCCGTTCAATTGTGGAGATCCACATATCACTTGTCCGAGAAATAATGAGAAATTGCTACTGAACACGGAAAACGTATTTGACAACACTACATAAATTATATACACATACGATGTAGACTAATCTTTGAAACACAGTCACCGTTAAAATAGCTTGCTGAATGTTCTAGAATAGAAAACTGGTCTTAAAGGGCTGCATTCGTCGATTCCCTTAGTGTCTGTTGGTGTTCAAGCAAATTTGCAAATGATATGTTCCAAGACAGATGAATAAGTGACCGAAACATATTTCGTGTAATCATCTTCCTTTTTTCTCTATTTGATTATTATATAATATTGCAAATCTTTCTTGTTCGTTGTTTTCACAATGCGAGTGAAATTTTGCACACAAATCCAGTTGGTTGAACATATACTTTTCTAACATCTCTACTTATATCATCAATGAAAGTTGTGTTTAAAAATCGGTAAAGTGTAAGCATATGTTCTGTGTACAGAAATTTCTGGTAACGAAAGTATGATGTTAGTTATATGAGAAATAAAGTCTGACGATGCGACGACCGGTGCCCACGCATCGACGCAACGTAACGTGTTTCGTAAGCAGTACCGAAAGTGCGCGGCAGCTCACAGCGCGTACTCGTAGTCGTTCATGACGATCAGTACGACCATGGTGGTGGTAAGGGCGGAGAGAAGGATCAGGTGCGCGGCAAGCAAAGTCTGCTTCAGCGCCTTGCTCTGAAAAATTGAGATCAAATGAACCGCGCTCTCAGAAAACTGGGCATAATGCATGTTCGTAAAGTGTCGTCCCAGATTAGCCTATGCAGTCCACACAGGCTAATCAGGGACGACACTTTCCGCTTTTATGGTATTTTTCGTTTAAAGGAAGTCCCTTCTTACCGAAAATCTTGTTTAGGCGGAAAGTGTCGTCCCTGATTAGCCTGTGCGGATTGCACAGGCTAATCTGGGACGACACTTGACGCACAAACAATAGCCCAGTTTTCTCAGAACACGACATAAATGAACCGCGCTCTGAGAAAACTGGTCCTCGTTCTGGGAGAATGTGGACAGATAGCATGTGCGTAAAATGACGACACTTTCCACCTCCAATTGATCTTCGTTAAGTAGAGACTTCCTTAAAACAAAAAGTTACATTTCCGTTCGTATCCACACAACCTTCAGTACCCTTTTACTGACGTGCGATTCGTATATCGTATGAGCCTCGTTCTGGGAAAATCGAGCTTAATGCATGTGCGTAAAGTGTCGTCTCAGATTATCTTGTCCGCGCAGGCTAATAAGGGACTTTCCACCATAAATTTATTTTCGCTACGACGAACTTTATGTAAACAAAAAATCTTAAAAGCAGACAATAATGTCCCTGACAAGCCTGTGTGGACTTAACAAGCTAATCTTTGACGACACTTAACGCAGTTTAAGTATTAAGCCCCGTTTTCCCAGACCGAGGCTCGAATGTACCCACACAACCCTACAGCGCATTCTTACCGTGTGGTTGAGGTCTAGATAGGCCTCGATGCTGTTGTTCTTCCGGGCGGCCCATGGTCGCACCTGCATCTCGTATAGGTACTGCTTCTTCCGCTCTATCGCTGAAAACAAAAGGTTATAACACCTGCATAACCGCTTTATATTAAGATTTGTGTCCACAGGTGTCGCTTCTCGACTTACCAATTCGCTGACGTAACCTTTCTATGTAAAGAATGTATATTGAAAGTAATAATGGATCCGTAAGCACAATGTGCATACACTAGGAAATAGTCCGCGGAAAAAAATATTTCTATTCAAGCATTATTACGGTACTTGCATTTTTTTTAAGTCAAGTTTTGACAGGATAACGTTAACATTTTATCAACCTCAAACACTTAAAAAACAACAACAAATGTATGTGAATTAAAATGCGCGTGCTTCCGTCGTCATGTAGTTTCAGCTTTCACGTTGCAATACGCATACACGCATGAACCTTTTAAGAGGAAAACATTTTTTTCATCAAACCTGGAGGACAATTTTTTTTAAACTAAATTAAATGTACATAAGGAAAGTGTGTACAAGAATATATGTCTTAAAGCTAGACACTTTTGATTTCGAATCCTTGGAAGAAAACCTACTCGGTGTATTTTGGAACAATCTTTACAACGAACTGCCCCACCCTCGTGATTTGGAGTCTATTGGTAATCCCGGTCGCACGAGGAACATATTATCAATTACAAAATAGCAAACTTGGGTGAGACAATATTCATTTTCTCCTATTATATAATTCCAAAACAGACGCTACACCACGTGGACTTACTTTTCTTGGCGTCATAGCTCTTGAGTGCCTCCAGGAAGAGCAGGATAAGGATCTGGTAGACTGTGAAGCCGATGATGAGGAACGTGAAGAAGGACGGCACGAGGAAACTTGCCAGACCGAACCCGGCGTAGATGGTTACCACTGCAGGCAGACGCAATTGGTCAAGTAAATACCGAAGACAACATACATCAAAAAGTGTGGCTTTCGATATTGATTATGAGGGTGTGGCTGGCGACATAGATCAAGATTTGTTGCAGAAGAGATAGACGAAGAAACTGCGGCAGACGACACAGATACAGTAATTGTGACAGAAGGCATTGATAAACAAGGCTATTGTCAAGCAATATGGTTCCCCTACCGGCTCCACCATTGTCAGAAATTCCACCATTTTCAGATTTCTTTTTTGGTTTCCATAGCAACCACAATTTCTGACGTAGGAACAAAATGAAATGACGTGCATAATGTCCATATTGCCATCTATCCATGTTCCAAGTTTTATGAAAAAATATTCAGAACTTTTAAAGTTATCGCAGGATCCAGAAAACCACCATTTTCAGCAGTATTTTTTAGTCTATTTGTTGCCATAGCAACCAGAATTTTTGACGTAGGAACAAAATGAAATGACGTGCATAATGTCCATATTGCCATCTATCCATGTTCGAAGTTTCATGAAAAAATATTAAGAACTTTTAAAGTTATCGCAGGATTCAGAAAAGTGTGACGGACGGACTGACAGACGGAGCGCAAACCATAAGTCCCCTCCGGTGAAAACCGGTAGGGGACAATAACGTGTGACAGACGGATTGGATCAAGACAGTGCGGTAGACGACACATATACAGAAAGTGTGACGGACGGCATTTTTTAATAACGCGTGGCAGACGATAGTGATTCAGAAAGTGTGGCAGACGAAATTGGTCAAGAAAGTGTAGGAAATGACACTGATAAAGACTGTTTGAAAGGCAACATTTATAAACAATCTAGGGAGAAAACACTTAGAAGGCGATGTATCAAGTGTGTATTGTAATGTTTGAGTGGTGTCAGGTGTTTGGTACCACAAGAATTTGGTATTTATAACGTTATTATTTTCATAACTTTATTATTTGCTTTTTTATCAAGCTGAAGTATATCATAAGCAAAATATGGAGAGATGTCACAGACTTGAGCGCGCGTCAAAATGACGGCTCCTTATTCTAACCTGCTAGCACGTGGGCCCCGATCTCCACGATCCAGTAGAGACAGTTGAAGAATGCCCGGCTGGACGAGTCCTCAGAGGGGCGCAGACATAGCAACAGGGGCTGGAAAAAAGTGAATGACATACGCTCAGTAAAGATTAAGTATTGAATATAACAAATAAATGCATCGCTTTTGGATGTTAGTATGTAGCTGAATACAAGGTGTATCATGGATTTGCCAGTTCAACAATTAAGTACTTAACCGCATGCACGCAATCAAAATTAAATTCAATCCTTAAATATATATACAGTAAAGTATTGCACAATTTAATAAATACAATAATGAAATATGTAATTAATACAAAAATCTTTCACCGGAACAAAACAAGGAAAAAAATCCTGACGTTTACAATTTCGTTTTGTTTTTCAGTGTTACTTATTCAGTGCAGATTTTATCATTCAGTTCCTTGCAATTATTTGTCTTATATGAAGCAAATCCAAGAAAACTAGGCTCTAGTTGAATCTACTTACATTGAGTAGCGCCAAGAGCGCCACTACCAGCCCCATGATCGGATGAGCGCCATTAAAGTTGGACACCGGATTCTAAAACAAGTACAAAATATACGTTACGCTCTGGGTATATTGGGCTTAATGCATAGGCGTAAAGTGTCGTTCATGATTTGTCTGTGCAGTCCGCAAGGGCTCATCAGCGACGAAACTTTCAGCCGAAAGTTAAAAGATCTAAATACAAACGAAATTTAGAAAAAAACAGCATACAAATATTACTTGTATTGTTGCTTAATAATGTTTTTTTTATTATTATCATTAATATTTAACACCAAATTTATTACATTAACAATGTTATTCTTTTCAGAGCTGGGACCTTGTGTCCGCCTCCCCAATGTTTGGAGGTTATCTACGCCCCTGGTCTAAACTGGATTTTCGCTAAGAATAAATCTTCCTTTAAACGAAATACATCATAAAAGCGAGAGTGTCGTCCCTGATTGGCCAGTACGGATGGAAAAGGCAAATCTGGGGCGACAATTTTCGTACATGCATGAATTCTCTTTTTCCGAGAGCGCGCATTATATAATGAAACTATTGTTTTAGACATTTCTTCATTAAACAGAAATTGTTAAATTAAATCTTATACGACTAATAACTCAATTATTTGACTGAGATTTTCAACATTCTATGAATACAAATATTTTATATCTTTTGTATAAATAATATTTATAACCAGCATATTTTTTTTTATAAAAGTCGGCTGTTTAGTATATTTGTTTAAAAATGTTTCTACAGCGATACGCAACACTTTTACGTTGGCTCAATGCTTCAGCCTTAAATGCGAATGACTCCGTTTATATAAACTACAAAACCTCAAGTCCTTCGGGCGACCACGTACCTCGTAGAGCAAACTGATGCCGTCGACCCCGACGAAGATGATGGCAAAGCCGCCGATAACGGCACCGGTGGTAAGCAGGACGAAGAGCCAGTGAAC
The DNA here is from genome assembly GCF_020536995.1 of Dreissena polymorpha. NCBI lineage: Eukaryota > Metazoa > Mollusca > Bivalvia > Myida > Dreissenidae > Dreissena > Dreissena polymorpha. The sequence goes on from NC_068366.1 coordinate 74,393,959, forward strand.
CTTCACCCAGAGCTTGCTTCCGAACATCTTCTCACCCCAGTAGTACGGCTGGAAGTAGCGGCCGATAACGCTGGCCACAGAGGCGCAAAGGATCCAACCGAATATCATCAGGGCGGCTGTTTGAAAAAATATCATTGGATGGGTGGTTTCATAAGAATATTTATTTAAAAGTGATCATACATATGGACCGTGCTCTGTGAGAAGGGGGTTTACTGCATGTTCGTCAAGTGTCGTACCAGATTAGCCTCTGCAGTCCACACAGGCTAATCGGGGACGACACTTTCCGCTTTTATGATATTATTCGTTTCAAGAAAGGTTCTTCTTAGCAAAATCTAGTTTAGGCGGAAAGTGTCGTCCCAGATAAGCCTGTAATCTGGGACGTCACTTTACTTACTGCATTAAACCCCCTTTTCACAGAGCACGACTAAAAATGTTTTATAGAGCCTCAGGAAATAGCAGCCAGTGACGCCAATTACAGTGAAGGGTCCAGCTGTATACTATGAGAGCCGCTGTAATTAATGTGAACATGTTAGGACGATTCGATATTTTTTCGGATTAAAACAAAATCTTATTTAAAAGAGTGTTTTTATTAGAAGTAGGAAGACTCAAAGGTTGCTACGAAAATACACAATATACAATGTATTCATATAATTTTACAAGTTAAGTATTTAAACGGTTTGAGGTAAAGATATAATTAGTAAAATATATATAATAAGTTCAGGCACAAACACCATACCATGAATCTTAATGAACAGTGACGGTGCTGTGATAAGACTGGGGGTGCTCCGAACAAAATCTACGGCGTTGTCGGAGACGTGGGGAATCTCCGCCATTGTGTGCGGTAACATTATACCTACAGGAGAGAAGTAAAACTCGTTATGCGCACGAGACTTCATGCAGAAGCCGGTACGACCTGTAAATAAACTCTGATATACACACACGCAATGGCCATCGCAAAAGATTGTTCAATACGATTCTTGACTGTTTGATGAATTCAGTATAGAACGTTAAAATTAATACATATTGAAAGGTTTTTGTCTTACATATAACCCGCCATGTAACGGCAGCTTCTCCCAGCAAAAATCACAAGCTTAAAACCCTAGACCCCGGTGTCTTAATTACCCCGATACAAATGATAACATTAAATTATTTGCCGTGCTTTAAATGAAAATCATTGAATTAAAGAACGATACATTCACTGTTGAGACAAAGTCACCGAGTAAAACAGTGTACATGTTGCGTCATCACTTCCTTTTCACACCGAAACCAGTTTAGGCATATTTCCTCGGTGTTTCTTCTGGAATAATGACCAATTTCAGTCCTGACGATGACTTTATTGGTTGATTTTAAATATATTTTTAACGATTCTAAGCAAACGGAGATGAGATGCCCTTATACAGACGTGATGAACATGATAAGCAAATTAGCCGATTTAGTTTCTTTTCTTTGTCTTTGTTCGCATACATATTTACCTTTCAAATGTAATTTCTCCTTTTGGAACAAACACACGTGCGTTTTACCCAAAAAGCAACTTCACGCGCTTAAATGTAAGGTCTCATGCCCTTTCTCCTCACTGATGAAAAAAGCCTTGTCAACAAAGATGTCGAACAAAGTTCTGAATTGGGAATCAACCGAGGTAGATTGAACGCACACGTTCTTTTTATTCTTACCTTTCTTGGATTTCCCATGAGCAAAGAGAAGCGTCCACTGCTGGTCAAGGTCGAATATTCGCTCGTCTTCCGGAACAAAACGCTGCCTTTGGAATGAACAGACGAACACGCCGTCCACAAAACTCGCCGAGCTATTTAGTAGACCAAGTTTCGGCTAAAATATATATGTAGAACGTGAACGAAAAAAAAAACAAAAACACAAAACAAGACTACAAGAGAGTGTCTTGCAGTTGTTAACCAAACTTTAGCAATAACATCAGGTATTAAACTAATTTTAAATAACGCATAACTTATGCTTTTTAACATTCATTTGTAATTTGATGTAACGTTCTTTTACCTACATATGATTACAATTATACTTAATTACATATTTGGAAACAAGTAAGTTTTAGTTGAAACAATGAAAATAATATAGAAATATATTTCGAGGTCGGTGCGCGCTAACACAATTGAATTGAAATAAAATTGTTTTTCTTTCAAAAATTGACGTATTGGGGTGTGTCTCTTCAGTTCTCATGAAATAATAAAAATCCTTTAATTCTTCATAACAGCAAAGTAGCATGTGAACTTCGTTTTAACGCACCTGTTTGATTTTGATGTTATTTTTGCCGTCATTAAAGGAATGCTTGACGTCAACGATTCCGTCATCGTTTGCAACACATTGCACAACGCTATCATCACCCTGGAAAATTAAACATTCATTCAGAATCTGATGAAATTTGAGAATTGTTCAACGAAATGTTACGCACACTTATTTGTAGTAAAATATACGCTTTATTGACATTAATATTCCCACTACCATTGACCCAATGCATTGCTGACTAACGTAATAATGTTTTGTGTTAAAGGCAACTTACAAACACATTTTAAGAACTTACATTATGTATCAACATAAAGCTCAATTTAAAAAAATGCCATGAAGCTCAAAGTATTTCATCGAAGATATGAATATGAATTGGTACATTATTTTGACCTGGATGTCTTACACCCCGCCCTTCTAAAATATCTTACCATCTTGTCGTCCTTAGAAAATGCCAAGGCAATCCATTGGTTATTGTCGCCGGGCAACATAGCACGGATGTCAAATGTCACGTGATCACGAGAATTTACCCAGGATGCAATAAATTTACATCCATCCGGCTTGCAGTCTTGGAAACACGATTTCTTTGAGCCACACGCCTTGTCGACGGGCAAATATGAAAGCTAAAAGAATATGTGAAAATAAAATGTAATAAGTTTCCTTAAAATGTGTAAATGTGTGATATATTCCATCGTTAATAAGTCAGAGCACTTTGCAAACAAAAAGCCAATAATCAAGAATTAGTGTGTTTTTTGCATAGCACGCGTGTTGCTTTTACGAAACGCTGATTGTGTTTAGCGAACACGAACTCTTCAGCAAATAATTACAATAAGTCTTGCATTTGTTTGTCATCAGTGTGTACTGTTCGCATGCCATTATATAACCATGTGTCAAAATCGTATTTTAAAACACACAAACACAAACGTCGCAAACTCATTTGTATTTCTTTTGACCTTGCGGTCAAGGATAACCCATGAAAGTGCAAGCACTTATTTCCAATGGGGTCCTTTGGTTTTTGCTGAAGAGACAGCAAGCAGAAGAGACAGTATTGAGATACAAGGAACCCGGGTTTGATACCCTAGCTCTTTGCGAATAGATCCCTTGGTTCTTTTACGTGCTCAGTGTATAGCACCGATACACGCGAGAATTACCTGGGTTTCATACCAGTTCATCTCTAGTTGGTTGGGAAACACTTGAAGCATTTCTGAAATTTCCAGTGCCCCGGCCAGGAATTGAACCAGGGACCTCTGGAATGGTAGACCAGTGTGTTACTACTAGACCACCGCACCACCCCCACTAGACCACCGCACCACCATTTGTTCATCAGGTATCGTTCATCCTATAAAGCAACTACTTCGCTGAAATACATGTCATGCTACATAGCAATTAGCATTCCATCTTACTTGCTCAGTCGGTTTCGCCTCACTTTTCTCGTCGACGACCTTGACATTGTGCTTGAGTGCCAGGCTTTGATCGAAGCGCTCATGCACCGGCGGATATCGCTGTAGGTCGATACGGTCCGCAGAAACCGGCGGAACGCGGTCGTAACGGTGTGGGATCTTGATTCCTGGATTGATGAACACTCGTGCATTACCAGTACAGAACACAAATCTCCAAAATTGATGATAGTGAAGCATGCGAACAAGAGGATAGGTCATAGGTCTGCACTTTATTTGGGTTTATTCAAATATTAAAATAATCAAAATGTTTGTTTCAATTGTAAACTTGTTTCTGTTTTCTACCTACAACGGAACTAACAAGTAATGCATGTATTCAGTCGACTACATTTTATAGCAACAATAATCGCTGCAAGGGGCACATCGACAGCCAATATTGTACTATAGTTTCAAAATTGTTAGCACGTACAACATACTAGTAATTTTTAAATAATTAGTAAAAAATAGTATTTTATTTAAATAAAAAAAAACGAGTAAAATATTTCTGTTTGTGAAAACGTTGTCCCTGGGATTCATATCCCGAGCACTCTTTTGGTAGATCTATTTATAGTTCTCAACTTACCGCCAAATGCCTGGCCCTCCGCGAACATTATGTGCCAGTCCTTGTTAAGGTCGAACACATCCTTCTCTCCGGCTACAAAGTTGGCACGCTCGAAGCTGCACTGGAATATGCCGTTTTGTAGGGAACCAGCTTCACCGAGTAGGCCAAGCTTTGGCTGAAAATAGATCGCGGTACGTGACTTATTGTCTATTAATATTGACAAATACTTTCCTAATATACAGCTTTTTTGTTCGATGGGGTGCAATTAATTCTTTCAATGACAGGCAAACAAACAGCCGCCATTTTGGCTAGACCCATTCTGAAACAAGCAATTTAGTTAAAAAAAAACGTTTGTGGCAATCCGAATGCCAATGAACGCTGGTCCGGTAGCATGGATCTTGTCATAGCTTCACGTTTATGTGCTAGGCATTTCAAGCATTTTATGTGTCTAGCACATTGTATACAAAATCCAAAAGGTTTTTAATTTGTTTTTAAATTTCACGGAAAGTATAAAATAGCCTTATTATATGCAAAAAGGAAGTAAAAATAATGCAATTTTAGTGGCAATATTCCACCATATTATTGAATTCCGATTCCACATAACCATTCCACTGACCACAAGTAATGTATGCGGTTTTTGATTTTGCTCAATAATTACTCTGAATGCATCTGTAAGAACGCAATAAAGAATTACAGAGAGACGCAGACGCATGGTTTTTATGAAACTGCACATAAATGCTTCATGGGCCGCTGGAAACTATTACGTCGATGACGTTCTTACTAATGTGTTCAATAATGCTTTTGTTAAATGTCTCACTCGTGAGACATACGAAAAAACCCAGGTGCATCTCAGCAATTGTCATTGCGTTCCTTTTGACATTCCTTCCAATGTGAGTTTTTTTTCTAAGCTGCTGAAACTGAGTTTCCAGTTCTTCTTTTGCCCATAATTATTTTTCATAATTAAAAGCAAAAATTGCGATTTAAGTTGCATTAATTAATTTCATTATGCTACCGACCTAATTCTGATAAACGTTTGTCGGAGAATTCAATATATATATATATATATATATATATATATATATATATATATATATATATATATATATATATATATATATATATATATATATATATATATATATATATATATATATATATATATAGGCAGCTGCCTCGTCGTGCCTCAGTATCTCAGTATGGCTACGAAGATTACTGAAACTGACCTCAACGAACTCGTTTTACACGGGCGCGAAAATAAAGCTATTACAAATATAGGCGACAATTAAAGCGCGTTATTTAGGCTTAACGATTTAATGAGCACCCAAGTTGATGCAGGCAAATGATAACATGGTAACTATGAACCTACCGTGAGCAAACGCATGTTCCGGTAGTAGTCGAGGTTGTATGATTGGAATGCCTCCACGCGCTCCCCGTCCGTGATGCATTCAGTGACGCTATCAAGGCCCTATGGTAACCATAGCAACGATGTATGTAAACATGCAAATTTATAAAATTAATTATTCTGATTTATCAGTATATGTGCACGGAGGTGTCTAATATTGTATTATGCCTTTAAAATTAAGTATATGGTTGGAAAAAAATGAAATAATTTGCTAAGCACATATTGCTCCTCTTTACATACTATTAGCACGATTTTAACTTTTATAATTGACACGTTTTTCCCGGAAAACTTATTGAAGGCGCTATACAATCAGTAGCAGTGGCTAAATCGGTAATGATATGAACATCAAGTGCCGCTATCGACCTCTGTATCCGTGATGCATTCATAATACAAATATATATGTGATAAAACAGATAGCAGTCAATTATAACTAACCATCATTTTGTCGTCACTGAAACCAATAGCAACCCAGTAGGGACCGCTTGTCTTGGGCTTAGTCCGTATTTCAAACTTTGTAGTGTTCTTCTCAGGGGACCAAGACACGATGAAGTCGCATAATCCTCCCATACAATCATCGAAGCAGCCTTTGGTAGAGCCGCACCTTGGATCTGGTGTCAAATATGCATCGCGCATGCGCGTCGGCATTATTACCGACGTCGGTGTCGTCACGCGAGCTGTCGTTGGCCTCGGGGTCGGCAAAATGGTCGTTTGATAACTCGCAACTTTCTTTGTTTCTTCTTCATGTGTAGGATGTATGTGTTTCTGAGGAGGAATTGTCATGGTAAAGTTTAGGTCAGGTAACGGAAGTGGATCTCTGGAATTGTCGTTACTTTTGAAGCTACTCAGTACGGCGGTGGGGTGCGGGGATGGCCGATCCGCCGTCGGATACGAGTCGGGTTGTGTTGGTGGATCTGTTGGGTTAAACTGAGAACTCATTTCTGTGGACGGGTACTGTACGTTGTTTCCTGTCTGACCTCGTTCCTGGTCATTATTTCGGTTTACAGGATACACATCAGGGTTCAAGAACGGGTAAACCGTGTTACTAGCACCAATTGGCAGTCTTGCAGTTGGAATAAATCGTGAACTTTCGCTTGTTGTCGGTTGCGGTCGTGCGTTTATGAAAGGATTTCCGATTATATTAGGGGTGGAGGGTCTAGTTTGCATAGAAGGCCCATTTCGAGTGTCCGAAGGCTTTGTTTTTGGAATACTGGTTGTTGTTTGCGATTGGAAGATGTATTCTTCTAGAATTTGCTGGTCCGATTTTAATAAACCTCCCTCAGCTGCAAAAATATTCTGGGATGTTACCAAGTCACTCCTGATCGTATTCACGTGATTTAGATTGTTCCCTTGAACTGAATCGATGCGAATATTTTTGTCAGTGATAACATTAGCAATAGCCATCGCATTTCCAACATTATTTTTATTAGAAACATCAAAGTTATTTGTTGGTTTTGAATTTGCGCTAATGGCATTCATGATATTAGCAGTGACATCATCTCTAAAAATAGTTCCTTGGTTATTTATAGCAGTATCTGTAAATTCATTCCCGTTTCCCATAACCGGGACATTCCGTGAAACGCTGTTGCTATTAAAAGAACTCGTATACAGTCCATCGTTTCTGTTTATTGCATCGATAGTGTTAATGCCATTTCCGGATAGAGTAGTGATATTATTAACAATGTTTCTATTTATATCATCAAAGATCGTATTAGTTATCTGAACAAATGGTTCTGTCGGTATCGACCTGTTCGTGCTAAGACCATAATTTCGAGTCTGCTCGGTGGTCGGTGAATATTTGTTAAACTTTGTGGGTACCGGATTATTTGCTGTCGTCCAGATAGACTGGCCCGTTGTGGGTACGATCACGGTTGTTGTTGTTGCTCTTGTTGTTGTAGTAAAAGGTGCATCTGTTTGCGTAGTTGTTGTCTGCCTTAACGATGTTGTCTCCCCAATAGTTGTCGTTGGAACTTCAGTCGTTGCAATTTTTATCGTTGTTGTTCTTTCAGTTGTTGTTGGTTTTGTAGTAGTAGTAGTTGTTGTTGGTTGATTTGTTGTTGTCGTTATTATTTCCAGTGTCGTTGTTTCTGGAAATATTAACTCTTCCGTTGTCGTGAGAACTTCTGTTGTTGTTGTTGGAATTGGTGTTGTAGTAGTAGTAGTTTTTGTTGTTGTTTCTCTTGTTGTTGTTGCTCTCGTTGTTGTGGTCGGAGCTATAGTTGTTGTTGGCCGTGGTGTAGTGGTAGTAGTCGGGCGTGTTGTTGTTGCTGTTGTTGTTGTGGTTGTTGGAGCTGTGGTGGTTGGGCGAAACGTGGTTGTGTCCATTATTACTCCTGCCGATTCCGTTGTCGTGTAGAGGTCAATAGCCGGGTCCAAGCCGCCGTAGTCGTAATCGATGGGAACAACCGGCGGAAGTCGTTCTGTTGATGTAGCTTGCCGACGGGTCGTTGGAGCCGGTGTTGGCACTGTAGTTGTGGTCGACGTTGTGGGCCGTTGTGTAGTAGTTGTTGTCGTACTAAGTGTTGTTGTTGGATACAAGGTTGTTGTTTGTGGTGGCTGAGTGCTTGTTGTTGGTATCATTGTAGTTGTTGGTCTTTGCGTTGTTGTTAAAGTTGATGTTAGCTGCTGTCGTCTAGTTGACGTTGACGCTATGGTAGAATAAAAACCATCCAAAAATGAATCCGTTATTCCGAACTCGGCAGGCGACGGCGCCTTTGTAGCGGGCGGTCTGCGAGCCGGGCTAGTCGTAGTCGTTCCTGCGATAAAGACAGGATCCCTTGGTGTTGGAATGAATCTGGCCGTTGTTGCACTAGGTGCCCTTGGCGTGGGAAGAAATCTGGCCGTGGTTGCCCTGATGATGGTGGTCGTTGTTGGCCGGATCGTGGTGGCTGTCGGTCGGATAGTGGTTGTGGCCGGCGGCCTTGTCGGCAGACAAGACTGGTCGGTGGCAGACTGGAGACTGAAGGCTTGCATCATCGTCAGGTCACGTGACACGCCGTCATAGACCACGGGCGAGTTTATACCGACCCAGTAGTTCGTGAAGGAATGAACGAAAGTCACTCTGTAAAAATGATGATTGTTTTATAAAAAACTCCGTTTAATCGACAAAAATTGCCAATGTAAATTGCAGTTCATGCTTAAGTAATAAATATAATCTCAATACATATACATGTGTATTTATTGGTAAACATAGTGATTAGATATGTACAATTTTAATTTAAAGAATTTAAATAAGCAAATTATTCAAATTCAAATATAAGTATTTATTGAATGTACAATTATACAGTTTTACTTGTACCATATTGCAAGCACGTATTGAGTTAAGTTCATGTATGTAAACACCGAGGATATCACTCCTTTTTCTTCCCCATTTTATGTCGTCAAAAGAAATAACTGGTATTCTTTCTTATTCGCCATGTATCTGTTTTGATTTCATTCGTAATTTCAATTTCTTACCGGAACACCACGTGACCTGCTGGTCCAGGGGGCGCAATCCAGGTTAAGGTCAGCGAATTCTTCTCCGAGTTATCGCTGTGAGTCAACACTGCCTGAAGTAGAAGCGTCACAGCTAAGACTAACATTAACGTGCTATCAAAATTAACCCATTTATGCCTAGCGTCTAGAATAAAGGCCTTGGCAAACAGCGTAGACCCAGATGAGACGCCGCATGGTGCGGCGTCTCATCAGGGTCTGCGCTGTTTGCTTTAAAGAATTTCTGTAAGAAATATTCTAAATATGGAAATACACATACTAGAAATCCCTTATTTTGGAAATAAAATGATCCAATTTTGAAGGATGGGACAATCCACTTGGCATAAATGGGTTAAGACTAAAATTGACGTGCTAGCAAAATTAAGCCGTTCCATTCCATTTCAACCCCATATGGTATCATATTTACCAATTCCATTTCAACAAGTAAACAAAATACTGTAAATTGTGACCATTATCTCAGCAGAGCAGTAGCAATTAAAAAAAATCGTTGCTTGAATTGTGCACATTAAGGCAATATCATGTGTACATGTTCACGTGGATCTTTCACGACATAGGCGTGATCTCTCAAAAAGGGGTTGTTGTTTTTTTACTTTAGCCCATGCTACATAATCACAGTTGTATTGTACGATACTTTATTAGCAAATCTTTCCCTGCACATACGTGTGAAGAATGTGGTCTTACTGGTCTAATCTTACGTTGGCATTTCCTAATCATGAGTAAACGTTAAGATCATTACCCCATTTATACCAAGTGGACTTTCCCATCCTTCTATATTGGATCAATTTATTTCCAAAATTAAGGGATGTCTAGTGTATGTTTTTTCTATATTTTGAATATTTCTTACAGAAATTCCTTTAAGCAAACAGCGCAGACCCAGACGAGACAATGCATCATGCTGCGTCTCTTCTGGGTTATACGCTGTTTGCCAAGGCCTTTTTTCTATACGCTAGGCATAAATGGATTTAAAAAATAGTTCGTTTCATTTGAGGCGCACATTGCAATAAGCGAACTTATGATAATAAATATTTATTTTTGTCCGTTATGTGACGAATTAGAGTTAGTTTCTCCGTTAACGTCAAAAATGCCATATAGTAAATTACTATATCTAACGCATGTGCTAAATGTGGTTTGTGATAATAAGGCAAACGTTTAACGAATGCGCATACAAGAACAATGTACATTGCTAACACGGTTTCAATACCAATCTCTTGCAATCTCTTGCACGACGGTTACATTACATTCACCTCTGTGTTGGGCTCAGGACGGACTATTGTTATAATAGCGTTTCATTTATGTCATGATCATTTCAAGCGTTCATAATTGAGGTTACAGAATACTAAACAATCTCTTTCACGACGGTTACATTGCATTCACTGCATTAAAGAAAACCATCTCATACCATGATATCTTATATCAGTCTTAATTCAGTATTATAAAATTGATATGGTTTTTTTTTATGTTAAGAAACCAACATACATACACACGTCGAAGCAATTCCTAACGTCACTCAAACAAATATGTTCAATTGTTTACATTTGTGAAGTGCGTGGAATGATTCATCTGCGTAAATGGGCAATAAATTAGTTCCAAAGAGTTGCATTAAAACTCGCAAGTTTTTGCACGATATATCGTACATTTAAAAGTCATATTTCTTAATTTAATGCGTGCAATCTTAAATATCCAATCAAATATACGTTGAATGCGTTTGTTCGGTTTTATCTATTTTATAGACAAAATGGAGGGCTAAGCCTTTCGCAGAGTTGTATGTGAGAGCAAGGAACGACAACTCTGCGTGGAGATTGTTTCAATACATGTTGAACTTACCCCACTCCGCACACACTCGTACCGGGTGCCCCTGACTCGGAGAAATGCACCAAGGAAAGCCGGTCGGTCGGGATAAACGGCCGATCGGGGTTGGATCATGAAACCTTTGAATTTAGCCAGGCCACAACCTCGTATGCGAACTGAAATAGAATATAGATTTTACTAACATGGATTTCTCTTATTCCTATTTGACAATATTGACAGATGATAATGGTTATGTTCCGAAATCATGATAGACCTTATCTTGATGAAGTCAATAGCTGGATGCTAGTTGTTTCGACAGTTGCTTCAAGTTCACAATACGCAAATACTTTAATTGAGTTTAAATGTTCGTGACATAAGTAACAATTCATATTGTTTTATTAGTTTTAAAGACAACATGGATTCATCGTTACTCTTAATACATAACGATTGATCCAGTTGAAAATGTGTACATCTTTACAAGTGAAAGAGGGAAATCTGAAGAACGCATGAACTACCCGCCAATTAACACACAAGAAAACGAACAAACACACGTATCGTAAATGATCATGTTCGGAGCAGAGTAGAGTTACAACGAACGCAAACATTCGTATATAGACAAGAAACACGAACAAGCCCACATACCGTAAATTCTCTCGTTTGGAGCATAACGAGTCTTGGACACCTCCACGAGAAAGGGTACTGGGTCAGTATTGATGGGGCTTCCGTGACCCGGGGTCATGTCCCCACAAGAACGCGTTGGCGCTCCCGTGCTGTACCCCCACGTCACGTGACATGAGCACGAGACCAGAAGCAGCGCCCGCAGCCACATTGATAGTACCGTTTTGTGTCTCTAGTAAAGCCTGGATTAACAAATATATACGTTATAATAAATGAGAAGTTGAAACAAAAAGTGCGTTGAAATAAATGGCAAAGCTGAACACAAAAGCAGTTCTTACAGAAGTGATGCTTTATATACATTAATTCAAACTAATAAATATGTACAATGAAACTGACAGAGTGTATAAATTGATGAAAAATAAAAGACAAAATACGTGGTTGAAAGTTAGATAACAGTCAATAAAGAACTCAGCACTTGCAGAAATCAATTTATGAGAATATGAAATGAATAAAGCAACGAACAAATACTGCTCAACTGATGACACTAACGGTTATTAGAAATGTGAATATAATACGAGAAAAAGACGAATGGCACTTTTCACGTTGTTTGATTTCATTTTTTTCAGCCTCTTATATAACTTTGTAATTTGTACGTACGGCATTTAAACAGTGTGTCTTATAACTTTGATCTCATCTTTAAAACAGTTCCAAAATGTTTGGCTGGGATGTCAGCGAATACAATACAACTTGTTCAACATAACGGTTTGGCGAGAAAATAAAAGTGACGATTTATAGATGTATCTTATTGAACAAAAGATGACACGCGGATGTAAAACATTCGGTGTGTAGGTGGTAGATGCTAATGTATATTCTGCGTATGTTAACGCTTGACACTAATACATTCTTATCATTTACAAGGAAACACATCCCATTGCTCGCTTGATAGTTTTCACCATAAATACATGTAGTTTCGGCATTTGGTTGCATAGTTTGTTTTAACCCATTAAAGGGGCCTTTTCACAGATTTTGGCATATTTTGAAGTTTGTCATTAAATGCTTTATATTGATAAATGTAAACATTGGATCTTAAAAGCTCCAGTAAAAAATCAAAAAATAAAATTAAAAAAAGGAAAAAAAGTAGCCGGTACCAGGGGTCGAACCAGTGAACCCCGAAGTCCTGGAGTTAGTCTGAAGTAAAAACGCATCAGCCCTCTCGGCTATTCCGCCAGGTATACGCAGATTATGTATTTTATACCTTATATAAGCAATCTTCGTCGTTTCGTAAATTTAAACGACAACAACAGAACTCTCAAAATTATTCAATCGTTTCGCGTTGCAACGCTTTATAATTTTTAGGTTTTCAAATCGTCAAAAGATACATATAATGGATGTATTGGACTATGGTAAATGTTCAGTAATACTGTTTCCTTACAAATATCATAACTAAAACGAAAATTTGCGAATCTGAAACAACTTTTTTCAATTTTGTCAATTTACCAAACCGTGAAAAGATCCCTTTTAGCCGAGTGGAATCTCCCATCCTTCTAAATTGGATCAATTTATTTCCAAAATTACGGATGACTAGTATATTTATTTTTATATTTAGAATAATTTTACAGAAATTCCGTTAAGCAAACAGCGCAGACCCTGATGAGACGTCTCATCTGGGTCAACGCTGTTTGCAAAGGCCTTTTTTCTAGACGCTAGGCATAAATGGGTTAAGCTATGTTTTCTAAGGATTAATGTAAATGATCCTCGCTCTGGGAAAACGGGGTTTAACGCATGAAAGTAAAGTGCCGTGTTGTTCGTACAGATAAATGAGGGACGGCAATTTCCGATGTAATTGAATTATTTGCTCAAAGGAAGTATCAGATTATGCGGATAGGGAAGTATCAGATTATGCGGATATGGAAGTATCAGATTATGCGGATAGGAAAGTATCAGATTATGCGGATAGGGAAGTATCAGATTATGCGGATAGGTAAGTATCAGATTATGCGGATAATGTTGTCCCTGATTAGCATAATCGGACTGCACAGGCTAATCTGGGACGACAATTTACGCACATGCATTAAACCCATTTTCCCCATATTTATGTTTTGTTGTTATACTGTTATACGATGAATATCTGAATACAACAGCGCGGACGGTGATGCTGATGCTGATGATGCTCTTCTTAATCACCATCATAACCATCACAACCATCATCCACAACAGCAGCAGCAGAATCATCATAATCTCTAGCATCATCATGATTGTCGTAATTATCCATAGCAGAAGCAAGAGCAGCGTGAGAATCATTATCAAATACAAGTTTGTTTGGAACATTATCATGATGGTCATCTTCACCTTCATAGCTATCAACAGCATCAACAGAATTAAAAGAATATGCGACATTCTTATAACATAAACAAGAGCAAAACATGGTTAAAATATGTCGTTTAAAAATCGAAACTGTATGAATGATACAAATGTATATATGATATATGATAATATGTAATATGTTGTAACTGTATTTATGATAAAAAGCGTGTGTGTGTGTGGGGGGGGGGGGGGTATTTAAGTTTACTGCCTCGATCCACACGTTAATCAATTAGTAGGAACAAAACGTCAACGGTAGTATCGTTTTGTCAGGTATTTACAATTTTGACAACTGAATGACAGACGCCCTAATTACAACAACAATAACGCACCGGTGTATCGGTTGATGTTACGTAATGTACAACACAAAACGTCTTGAAAATCACCCCATCACGTAACGTCTTGATTAATAAGGGCAATTTTAGATGCAGTTTATTACGTATATAGCATATATCTTGAATGCAAAACATATGCTCCTTAGACAATTCAAAGTACACTTTTTGGTTTGTGTGAATACTTGACCATCTTATGTTCAGAAAACATATTAAAAAAAAGCAATATTCTTTTGAATAAGCAGACGTTTTTCTTAGAGTCATATCCGCGCTTTTCATTGCCAAATGATTCGTTTCATATTTATGACAAATATTACTTAAACTTTGTTTAATTATAATACTCAGAAAAATACTCTGAAAAAAACCCACACACAAATACTATAATTGTCACCACTATCTAAATATGAAATCTTTAGGCCAATCACTGACTTGACTTGCATTATTTGTAATGACAGTTTGTCAACTTATTGGTGCTTACTAGGTAATGTCAAAGTAATTTTAAATGTTCGGTTTGAAATACTTTGACATGGTGTCATTGTTTAGACCAGGGAGCCATTCCTAAGAAATCTTACGACATAAAACAATGCGCCAGTGCACAATTTAAACTTCTATTTACGAATTTCTAATTGTTACATTTTAAGTAAGGCATTAAATTTAGTAAATCAATATTTTCTTGTACGTACCTTAAAAGTTGGCAACGAAACTATTTGTAGACAGTCAGACAATAAAAAGAAATAACCAAACTCCTTCTTAGTGTTTTAAATAATTGTTAAGAACAGCATTTTTGCAGATATCGTCTTATTTTATTTATTTTTTAAATTATTCAATTCATATAGGTAAACGGCTGTATTGATCTACACGCCAGGTGCTTTAGACGTTAAGTGACTGCAGACGAGACGTCGCTGTTTGACGCGTGTCACGCGCAAACTCATGTTCCATGTTGACTGCGTCATGTTCACTTGTCAATTTTTTAAACAAAATTAATAATAAATTATCCGAAAAAATATGGGCATTGGGATGCAAGACGATGCAATAACATACATTATCTATTAATTTGTCTACCCTAGGGTAATTATTTCGTAGTCTCATGTGCGTTCATCTGTAACGTTATGTCGCAGTTCTAACTCGATGCCAATACACTAGGCAGAATTGACGAAATGGATGATGTCTGCAACAGATTTTTGTATTTTTTTTTATATTCGTTAAGAATAAAATCCAATAAGCTACCATCTTGAGAACGTAACAAGTCACAAATATTCCCAGGAAATACCCAGCGCGCAAATAGGTATTCGCTACAATTGTCCACAGAAATACATTGGTCAAATAGAAGGGCAAGCAAGTGTCATTTTAATATATCTGTTTTAACGGTTCGGTTTCTGCTTGCATTGGTGTTGACAGCATTTCTTTTCTGGGTTTTGGAAGTTTTTGATTATTAACAATTAAGTTCACATAGATAAGCTATGTTTGAGACAACAACGATATATATATTAGCCTTCATCGTTAAGAAAAGTCATTATAATTGAGCAAACAAAACGAAACAAAAAATACTCGTGATCCCATTTGATGTGCATCGAAATGATATTACCACCGATTGAGATTAATCATTCATGAATATAGTTGCCACAAAAAAGCCGCGTCGAAAACATATCCGTGACCGATTTATGGCCGCGGTTTGGTCGAATATTAGTCACTGCATTCCATCAAGCCCTGACATTGATGGCTTTGATATGGCCGATTTCTGATCAGCGATGTGACAATATTAATCTGACATAGCCCTGTAAAACATTGACACCACACCTTGAATTTGCAGGCAGCCCGCAACGCCCATATTTATTGATATCCAACACTTAATTATCAAAAACGGTCAACATTTTAGTTGAGAAAATAAAAAATGATATATCATGTTATGATAACTGCACTTATATGTATAAGTCCCATAATTTCATAGAGACTTAATATACACAGAATTGTGTATGTTTATTTTATTTTTTATGTAATATATTTTCTAACAAAAGAACATGCATACAATTTGGAATAGTTTTTAATTATAGTAACAGCTAAAAAAATAATTTAAAAAGGTGACCTTACCTGCGACTACCACTGCGCAACACAGGCCTTTTTATTTACTGATAATCTTAAACTCTTTACCTAATTTCAAATTAGCGATGCAAATCGTTTTTAATGTTTAATTACTTTACGGATTTTACTGATTACTATTCATTTGTCTATGTAAGGAGTTCTTTTGCTTCTTTGATATTAATACATACATTATTTCTTTAAATCTACTACTTTTTTTTCGAAAAAAAAGTCAGTTTGCTAAACTGTAAATAATTAATTCCCTTTAAATACAGTTTCTCTCATATTCCTAAATGTTTGATGGCGTCGAAAAGCGAGAAATTGGAAAGCGAGAAGTTTGTATTCTGGATGCGTATGTTTTTTAACATTTTTTTTCCAAAATATCCAACTCACCTCAGGAGTTAACTTACTTTGAATCCGTGTACACATCTTACACATTTGAAGACAATATCGCTTGTATCTAATCGTCAACACAGGTATATTATATCGCAACATTTTCTCAGATGGAAGGAAAACGTAAAATATGATTTAAAAAAAATCTTGCTTCCTCAAGTAAGTCGTTAAAAAAAGTCAATGCCCGTTGAATAATCAGATTCATATAAGCAAAAAGCGCTTTTTACAGTTTCTCTCGAAAAGCGATGGGAAGGTCGTTCAAAGTTTTACCATCAATTCTCTTCACTTCACATTCACTGATGCACAAGTCAAGTTTCCGAATAGAACTTTAATCAAATGTAAGAAAAAATTATAGAAAACTCAACATGGAATACCAAAGAAAAAAAAAACTGGAGATGGGAGGGGGAGTAGCACAAAAGTAAGGGTCTGTCAAGAAGGCCTTAAAAGACATCATGTGAATTGAAATATGATATATTAAATATGTCGATTGCCGTTTTATGTCAGCATATTGAGCTGAATGAAAACGATGTGAGAATACTTGTTATTTATCAAACAAAGAAAAACTTAAATCGTTTTACAAATCTTATGAATATGATTTATGCAAAACATGTTGTTTATTTGACAACATATGATTTTGAAATTAAAAAAACGCAAACGAACAAATAAAACGAATGAAACTATACGCACCTTCAGTAACAAAATAATGGATTTTCGGGTCAATCCGATAGAATCACACACATACACACAATAAAGAACTGAATTTCACATATATAATAAAATGAAAAATGCAGCAATTTAAAAAGAAGTTCACTTCTTTGATGAATATTCTTAACCCACCAACGGCAAAAAAACAGAAAGCTTGTGTTGAAAAAAGTCCACAGCTATCTCTTAATCACCCATTACTGATTGTTGGACGAAGTTCGACAACAACGCTTCTGCGGACGACTTTGACGTCTGTATGTCCCGAGGCCCGCGTTTACGTAAGCGAACGCACAGAACAACGTTTCGGTCGTAAAACGTTTGTTTCGAACGATGTGCAATGATCAGAAACACTTTGTGTCGATTTTATTGCGTCTTTATTGAGACATGACAAAACAGCATTAGTTTCATGCCATAAAATGTACTGTGATTTATATGAGATCACGTCCGGTAAGAGACAATTGTATTAATCTTACAACATAAGAAGGGTGCAAAAATATAACTAGTAAACAATGATTGCACATACACAAAAACACGGTATATGCTATTTGTCATTCGTGCACAACAATAATTAACTGGAAATGTGAAAAACATCTACAACTTTTCACGTTCACACATAGTTACATTTCATACCGTACAGTTGAACAACATCATTGTGAGAAATAAATATAAACAACGGCTTAAATCATTTTAAGTTCAGTCGAATTAAATCGTGACGATTACTGTTCTACTTAATGAAATACATTTGTTATGAGTTGCGTTCATTTACTATTTCCTCTAGATTTATTTTACGTCAATCCTCAATGGCGTAAAGATGTTAACATTAAACAAGTCAAGCCCGTCCCGTTATTAATTATACGTTCAAACAACAACACCATCAACAAACCTCTACAAATGCTTACAAATATCTCAATGGAGAATTCATGTCATACAATACGACTTGTTTATAGCCAATACATGAAACAAAGACAAGCAATCATATCGAATAAAATGTACTACAGCTACAACTAATTATAGTTAATGTGAATAGATAAGGGCACAACAAACCAAGGCGCAATTTAAGGATCATATTTAAAATTAACAGGCTACAGACAGTTCCTGTGCAGTTTGACGCACCCATAAACGTGCTAAATGACGTTGGAGTGAATTTGTACTTACTTATCAAACATGTAATTTAACATTTATCACATGCCATACCATGTTTCCCATGTAATATACGGTAACCATTATGACTATTTTAATCTTACACATGTGTAATATATTTTTTTAGCGTTTTCATTTGCTTATTTTTGTTTGATTGACAAATAACATTTTGTTATTTTACTGAAATGACGTTGAAACGTCAAATGACGTCACGAAATGTAAACAACATTAGGGATTTATCATTATGTTTGCGTAAATAATTATTTAATTTGCTCATTTAAAAGCATATGATAAAAAAGATCTGACACTCGTTGTCATTTCATACAATATTTTAATATGAAATAAGGCAAAACCTCAAAGCGAGCTCGATTAATGTTTAATAGAAGAAACTAACAAAAAACTTTAATAAAGATGTTATTTAAATAAATGTATTATAGGCACTTCCTAACAGAAGAACGT
The DNA here is from genome assembly GCF_020536995.1 of Dreissena polymorpha. Classification (NCBI taxonomy): domain Eukaryota; kingdom Metazoa; phylum Mollusca; class Bivalvia; order Myida; family Dreissenidae; genus Dreissena; species Dreissena polymorpha. Next base: position 74,412,967 of record NC_068366.1, read on the forward strand.
GGAGTTCGTAAAGACTGGTAATAATATAGGAACCGGTATAAAAAATAAGGAAATGAACTTTTAATTATTATTTTAATCAGCAATTAAACAACAAACGGGCCATATTAAAGGGTTTCATGTGACCTGATGAACAGAACTTTTAGCCCAAAACCCCGCTCAAAACAGATTGTCACACTATCAGTTGCCAGCCTTGCAACCACAATTTACCTACGAAGGTCAGATCAAGATTCGAACCCGAATCCACCCATGAGCCATCTGATGATATTGATCATATGATATTGGCCTGGGTTGCTCGCCATTAATTAAGCTATCTTGCCTTTTGAAAAATATATAGCTAAACTGCAATGCTGTATAATAGCATGATTACCATGCTTAGGAAAATTTTACAAAGAATTTCATTTAATTGATATTTTGTTATGATTTAGAACAGCTTATTGTCAGTTCAAAAGATCACATGAGGTAATGTTCGAAAAGCCCACAAAAGCTTCTGTTTGTAAAAATGGTGCTAATTTTCCGACTGTGTATAGTTGAGATAAAATCACCAAGCTTATTTTGCACAAATCTGGTAAAATATATGGTTCGAATACCAACTGCGGATAAGAGCAACAGAACAGTTCTTGTGACTAAATAACTCTAATATTTTTATAAGTAATTATCTAAACCATAAAGCGACCTATACTTCGATAATTATGTATACCTGAAGAGAAGATATATCGAAGGTGAAAGTTGCGTAACACAGGACACTATAAACAAATTGTGCAGCAAACAAAGATTGGTATATATCAAGGACATGCATATTAATCTAGTATATATTTCCTTGGCATTGCCCCCTTAAAACACTAAACAATCAACTAGAACATACAATGTAAAAATTTAGAACAGCCAACTGTTGCTACCTTCTCAATTATAATTTTCAGGTGCACATCATCAGCAATGATTTCTCCATGTTGCATACAGTACTTAGATTTCACAAGGGCCAGGCAGCATATTTGTTTTATTTTCCTACGTTAACACGTGTATATGACTGTAGATCTTCACAGGTTGTTGTTTCGAAGTTTGGTATCTGCGCGCGCATGTTTGTCCGTGCAACTTAACCGTCTCATGGACTGATGTAGGATCAGTAATCAGGAAAGTCGTTTATGACAGGAGGGCAAGTTCCGTTTTTATGGAAATTAAGGCAGTCTCGTTTAAACAAAAATCGAGTTTATTTGAACAGTGTCGTCTCTTATGAACGTGTTCTTCCCAGAACAGTGGTATTAACTACTTAATATTTGTCTAAAACAGGGGTGTTCTTCTATCCAGCAATGAGCGTCGGCATCATGATGTTGTTGATCCACAGTGCTTCGATGGGAAATTTGACTATATCCCGATCTAGTTTTAGAGATATTACTTATAACATCGCTCAAATTATTTTTCATAGAATCATTGTTTTTTCATGGCATTGTATTTTTTTACATTGCATCCTCAATGTTGAAAGCAATAGCCCTAAATTTGAATTACCGACACAAAATGTATTAGTAGTTCTGTTTTGCTGAACATTTTTTTCAGCCAATCAAACCCATTAAGTGTACTTTTCCGTATAGTTTGAACGTCGTCAACTTGTGTTTCCATAGCTGCGAAACGGTTTTCCGGTACTCCTCTGACTAATTAGACTTTTCTTGACCCTTTATCCGGAAGATCACCACGGTGTGGACGTTCGTGTTAAAGTGTTCCGTCATCTGTTTGATGGGCTCAGTGAATATGCCGGAGACACTAGAAGGATGTCGTTGGTGAACGGTGTCCGCGGTATGCCGAATGTTTATAAAAAGCATTGAAAAGGCTCAAGGATTAGCGCGTACTAAATATTCCCCACATTCTATGCAATGTCACCAATAACTCCTGCCTCCAGCTTACAACATGTACGTGTTTCTATGTGACCATGCCGGGGAGTGAACTTGCAAAATGATGTCATGTTTTCTACTAGTCAAATTAGCCGGACCCTCAGATAAAATTGTTTTTAAATTGCGACATTATTAAATTTACATGAAATGAAGACATTTTTTTCAAACAAACGTGTTAAGAACGACATTTATGAGTTTCTGAGGTATATTTTAGTCGATTTATCCATTCCATTTTGGGTAAAAGGCATTCGTTCACCTTTATCGTAAGTAAAGATTCATTTATGTATTGACTGGAATTTGAAATCACTTCTTGTATCGATATACATATATTTTCACATATCCATGATGTGAGCCTTACATTATAACTAATCATAGATTAACAATATTGCGTATTAATATAAACATCATTTTATGAAATAACCAATTGCAAAAAAAGTATTTGATTAATTTAGATAATCCATGGGGATCTTAAGGCGCTTGAAACTAATCCGTTTGATTTGTGTTGATCTCGAAGCTAAACGGTGTCAGCTGCAGCAAATCTGGTTTTGTGTCGATATGTTTAGCATTACGCCAATCGCATAACCGAAATATTTTCTATTATTATCTACGTTATCTGTATCCAATATAATATTTGTACATAACAACAAATGTTTTATGGACATGATAACATTGGGGAAATCCAACTTTATCGTCATAAATTAGATATGTTGAATACAATTTATATTAGATTTTGCTAAATACAATGAATCCACAAATTTTCTTTCGAGCTCCTGAATATCTATTGAAGTTAACTAGGCATTGATATCACTTATTGCATGCGCATGTAATTAAATAATGTATAGAAACAGTCTTTTGAAGTCACCACTGATAAGTTTTTTTGTCGTGACATTGGTGTACGTTCAGAATGTCATCTTTGCCAAAATGCGATTGGTAAGAAAACAAATTTTTGCCCAATGGAAATGCTCAGACTGCTATATTAAAAACCTGTTTTAAGCTAAGTTAAATATTTTCGATAATTGTAATTACTGCTTTTTCGTGTCAGTAACATGTGTTTCTTTTATTTCCTGCCCCAGACCTTGTAGCGGAACTTGAATCGATGCAAACAATGAATTATCGAGTGTAATCTCTCACCAGCTGTCGTTTACTGCTTACAATTCGGTCCAAATCAATGTAACAAAACACATCGTATTACTTAATCTTGTTACATGGCAGAGCAAAAAAGTGTCGCACAAAATTTATATTTGTGGGTTAAGTTCTTTATTCAATGGTTTATGATTTCAGGTACTCATTTCTGTGAAAGATAACGGTTTAACTTCGGCCATGTACAAAAATTACATTGTATATAAATGAATTCGAGCACACTATGATTATGTTAAAAACTAGTAAAACACAAGCAGAATATTTGATTTAAAACGATAAGCTTCAAACACGAAATGAATATGTGAAAGCACATACAGTACTAAAATCGAAATATAGAGCACGGAAATCACCGGCAATTAAGCTCAGTTGTGTGGCACCATCTTGCGATTTTCTTGCTGCTCACGCGCATGAATATATTCATTTTTAATACGTGAGATGATAGCAACAATTACTGGGTTTTACAATAACGACAAGTACAATTACTGGATACTATAGGCGTTTCGCGATATATTGGACATCGCGATATAACTGACCGAGATATAACTGAGTTACAATGTAATAACACTCTTTGATGGGGTTTAATGTTTTAAATGATGTATATTAATATGAATCGATAGACGTAACGTGATACATATTGGTACACGTTCATGACCATCAATATGTTTTATTGAAAAGAATGGAAAGAATTAATGCTCTGATGTTTTTGATGCGTTAAAACATATGGAAAACAAACATTCGGATGACAAGTTCAGGCGCCAGTAAGACAAATGAAAAACATGGTGAATCTGGTTTCATTACTGAAAATGTTCACCCTGTGCATGACAATTTCGACACTGGCTATCCATGTGTTCATCGTGTTGTATCACAGACAAGTGGTGATTATGAAGCGGGAAAAAGACCAGGACAGCTTAGATGCGCACACTGATAAAAAAGCAGATGAATATCTGAATTATGAAGTTATTGTTTCAGTGCTGACCAAAGGGCGGTCAAGAAATCTGACAACATACAAAGACATTCATAGTAAGCATAGTACATACAAACACGGTGTAATGGACTCGAATGGTTCCTATGTTCGGGATTATGTCTCGTGGACATATGGAGAGATGGATCTTATGAAATTGGTAAGAAACATGCAATTGAGTTCAAGAACAAGATAAGTATTGATGCAAAGCATCAAAGGGCGTCGGAAATTTCAGTGTTAAAGGCACTCAATGAAATTACATGGAACGTTTTTTTTTTCTACTGAAAATATTAATATATTGGCCGATTATTTTAAACAAAATAGAAAAAGATACTGGTATAACCATTATCTATAATTGTGTGTTATAACCCCCAAATAACCATTATTTATGATGTTGTGTTATAACCCCCAAATAACCATTATCTATGATTTTGTGTTGTAACCCCAAATATTTCATAGTTCATTTTATTTACATTGGCTTCCTTTTTTTACTGGCATCCGTGTGCAGTTTTCATTAATTGAACAGAACTGTGTAGGTTTAAAAAAATCTGCTTCATCTTGTAAGCGTAATTTCATATTTTTCTCATCTTCAAGGGGAGATGATTCTGAACTTATTCTTACGTTGCTCATTTACGATAGGGGTTGAGTACTCATTGATATGAAAACACTGTAAAAGTTTAAAAAAAAAATGAATGAAAACTGTAAATTGCATAAAGAAGCTGCATTTCACAATACTTTGAAATTCAGTAAAATAACATAATAGATTTATTGCTCCGATATTCATCATTTTCTATAGGGTTCGAGTAATACTGATATAAAAACACTAAACACGTTTGGAAAGATTCAGACGAAAGTTGTGAAATCTTTTAAACAAGTCGAAATTGTTTATTTTGTCAAATTTAATAGAAAAAAATTCTGGACTTATTGTCCCGATGTTTCTCATTTTAAATGAGGTAAAAATGCTCATTGATATGAAGACACTGTAAGTTTGGAAAGAATCTGATGAAAAATGTTGACATAATCACCTAACCAAGCAGTTTTTCACTTTTATTAATAAATTCAAAGAGACATAATTCTGGACTTATGGTCCGATATTGCTCATATAGAGTTTAAGTTGGGTCCTCATTGATAAAAAAAACCTGTGCAAGTTTGGGAACAATCGGATGAAAATTTTGGACTTCGAACAACGATTTCAAAATTTCTCAAATTCTAAGGAAGATAACTATGGACGTAATGGTCGGATATTATTAAAGGGCCCATACCACCTGGATAATAATACGTGTCGCGCTTCGCGCTCTATATGTGGTTCTAAAAAAAACGAGGAGTGCTTGACTCTAGGGAAACGGGTTGCTAAGACACATCTCCTCCTTGATAAGCGGCTGCTTCCTTTATCGCAACTCATTGTTACAATCAATAATACGCGTCGCGCTTCGCGCTCTATATGTGGTAGGGATAGTACTTAGGGCCTATGATAGACAACCATACAAATACATGGATAATAGATGTGTTGTTTGCATTTATTTGTTAATATAAAAACACGTGTATTTTTTTATAAGATATTTAAGTGATGTAAGAAATTTTAATTAACGTTGTCACCACGCGGCATCCATTAACTTTAATAAAGATGTCCAATGGTAGTAAAATGGATTTTAAAATGTCTACATAAAATAAAGCTTTATTATATTTATTAACCTGACTGAAAAAAATTGTCAGCCGCCGAACTGTTCCGTTCGTGCCGGAACCCGGGATTGAACCGGGGGCCTTTAGATGATTGTTGCGTAAACAACTTCAGCCTAACGCTCTCCCAACTAAGCTATTCCGGCTGACATCATTTATGTACTGCTATTTGGTCAAGTTGTGTATAGCGATCGTTATTACATGTCTATTAATAAACTAATACATTGTACGTTTTCGTACCACTACGCCTTCCAATAAACTTGCTTGCGCGATAGGTCGTCAAATATCGTACTACATTGATTCTCCACTAAATAAGCAAGTTAGAAAAATCACAAAATAAATATACTTTGATTATGTTTAGTTTTTATACAAAACCAGAAAGTTTCGCGTATTTGCCCAGTCCCTGTAAGCTTTCCCCTGTGATCAATTGTTGATCAGTTATTAATTAAAACAATTAGCTTTGCATTATTGGCAATAAATGTTGTAATAAATGTAATAGGCACCAATGTAATACTTATTTACACTAATTTACACAAAAAATCACAACTATGCAAGATATTCTTAAAACAAAAATATATACATTGATCCGTAAAATGACAACTCCTCCCATAAGCGAAAAAAAATGCATACATACTTGTCGCCGCTCTCCAGAGCGACGCCAATAATATACATGTTTTAAAACTTGTATTGAACGATTTAGGAAACAGAAAACGTACACTAAAATCTTCATAAATAACACCATTTCTGAATTATTTAATCGTAATTATTATAATGAAAAAAAACCACAACAACAACAAACAAACAAACTATATGTACTATTCAAAACGATGTTTGTTTTCTTAATTCAATGTTGTATTTTTTCGAAATCTTTACAATGCATCAATTAGTATACATTTAAATAAAATTAAATTGAAAGATAATTGAAACCTGTCATGTTATCATTTAATAAAATACAATTACATGTCTTATAATCGTTCAAATTTTGTCATCAGACATATTAGAAATATTTGGGTATCTAAAATAATCAGATTGCAAGAACTTAATTATTGTTGAAAATAAAACAGACAAATGCTGGTAAGACTGATCATGCAGCAGAGCGAGAAAATATAACAAAAACAATTGAATGAAAACCTTTATTGAACCACATGTTACAACGCGTGTAGTACACAATACTTAAGCTCTGAAATATCTATAATATTAGCATGGATATTCAGCTTATATGTGGATTAGCACAATGCAAATTGTTCAAAATGTATTAATGGAATACACATATACACGAGCTATATTTATATTGCATTTTTTTTCAAGAATACATGTGTAGGGTGCAAGTATAATGGTCGGTACTGACAATATCTGTTTCATGTATACATGTAGCCACCTTTAAGTTTAAATTAGGCAAAATTAAGCTGTTTGTTTCTAAATAAATTAAAATAATTGAAGGTTTTTCAGTAAGACAGTTTTTCATAAACATGTTTTACTGAACTCAATTTGTTTCCAATTCTATTATTATCTAATATTGATGTTCAAGTACAGAACTCTTCCAAATCCGCTTGCAACTTTTCTTTCGTACAAAGGGAACGTTTTGCGATTATGAATACTTGTATAATCGAATGTAGCAAAAATGATCGAAATCTGTAAATCGAATCTAAACACACAAAGTTAAGGGTTGGCAATACAAATTAGGGTCGGTATAGTAAGTGGTAACTTTATATTTTACGCCTTTAAATGTCAGGTTGTGAACGCCTCGAAGTCATTTCTCAATTGTGTTAGTGATTTAAGGTAATACATTATTCTGTAATCAACTAAAATTGTTAAGAGATTCGAGAGTATTAAAATATACCGAATGCATTATCTTATACAGACGTTCATATGTCATGCGTTTGGAAACGTTAGATTAGTGTCTTGTATTCGTCCGCGATACAACAGCCGGTTAAAGGGGCATTTTCACGTTTTGGTAAATTGACACAATTTAAAAAAGTTGTTTCAGATTCGCAAATTTTCGTTTTAGTTATGATATTTGTTAGGAAATAGTAATACTGAACATTTACCATGCTCTAAAATATCCATTATATGCATATTTTGACGATTTGAAAACCTGAAAATTATAAAGCGTCGCAACGCGAAAAAATTGAATAATTTGAAAAGTTCTTTTGTTGTCGTTTTATTTTGGGAAACTACGAGGATTGCTTATATAACGAAAAAATACATCCGCCAATAGCATGAGCACGGATGGTCGAGTGGTCTAGGCGGGATACTTTTTGACGATGCTGCGAAGCAGCTCGTCTAAGTTATCATACCATGAACAAATTCCTCACAGTGGCGACCTATGTAAAAGATGTTTTACATCTGATTATCATTGATAAAGGCATAGGAAGCTCAGCTATAAATAGGACAGCATATTCTGGGAAAAAGATTTAATAATAGTTCGAGAACGTTAATTTTAATCAGTTATATTCAATCCATTATATGTTTATAGATCAATGAAACAACTATGCATTTTCAGTATTGTATTTGACATTTGTCGTGATTCAGTTAATAAATTGCGAATTAAAACGTGTATAATTAACTTTCAACGCGATCATGAGTAAAGAAAACGAATTATTTCGAACCTGCCATTTGTAAACGTTGTACACATAGCGACTATGGTATATAAACAGCATAATAGCCGTATGACATCTGTGAAACTCGCTCTTATGCGTGCTTTCTCATTTTGCATATTTAATAAACTTTTCAAACAGAAATTACAGAGCAACATCAGTGCACATACTATGTTTGATAATTCATTCGTTTGTTGGATTTTGTTTGCTGTTTTAAACATATATTACGTTATATCGCGGAGATTTATTTAACCTTACCATGTGTTCATGGGCGAACTCACGTATTCAAGTGCTCTTACGACTATGAGCATGCTTAAAGAGCATGTTTTATTTAAAGAGCATGTCAAGTTTTGAATTTATATGCTGAAACGTAATGTTATAACCCACACACGTTTTACTGTAACAGAACGTTATTTTAAGATAAGTGGTACAGAAAATACACGTCGAATATCTGTTTAAAGATATTTCTTGTTATATTTGATCGAGAATGTAACCCGCCTCCCAGTTTCGCTTCCCCACGGGTACTACTTCCCCGTACCCTCAATTTTTTTCGTACCCTACATTTTTCGTACCCATTTTTTTGTAACTTATTTGTTTTTGTACCAAAATTTGTGCTCGTACCCAATTTTGTTTCCTACCCAAATCTTTTTTCGTACCCAATTTTTTTGGGGCATAATTTTTGTACCCAAAATGTTCGTACCCATTTTTTCCTACCCAAAATTTTCGTACCCACATACGCAATTGTGGTGATGTAGATCAACTTAAATAGATGCTTTTTTATCAATCCTCTTCAAATGCATCGTCACACCAGTACTGTCAGTACTTTAATTAATCCAGTACTCCAGGGGTCAGTGGTTCGAATCCAGTTTCGGGTTACTTTGTTTTCTTTTTTTAAATTGTATTCTTGTGTTTTTTTTACTGGATATATTTAGGTCCAATGTTTAAATTTATCAATATAAAACATTGAATAACAAGCTTGAATACTTGCCAAAATCTGTGAAAAGGCCCCTTTAATGCACACACCTTTCTGATTTAAGCAATTACTGCATTCTAAATATATATTTTTTAATTTACAGAAAATCTTCAGAAATGTACTGGGTTATTTTATTATATTTTGCAAATCGACATTCATAACACTAAGGACTAAATTTTTATTGAATCTCTGATTTAGATTTTGACAACTTTTTATGTGTGTTTGCAATAAATCAAACCTGTTATCCGTAGTTCAGTACGAACGTTTACTGCCTATTTTAATTTACACGAGTAGCTTCAATATCCATTGATAATTCGCCTCTGTTTGTGTTGCAGCCCCAAATCAAATTTGATCCGAAATTCAAAAATCCGTGCTGGCACGACAAGAAGAAATTGGTCTGTTTGCCATACATGTTCATCATTGGCGTTAAAAAGTGTGGAACCAGCGACCTCTTCTTTCGGACAGCAATGCATCCGGACTTCGCGCATCCCGGCTTCAAGGAAGCGCAATGGTTTGCGCGCAGACGCTTCACAAGTACGAATCTGTGCCATGTTTAATAATAATTTTTTTTATAACAGTGATAAATTTATGTAAAGACTACATGTTAGGATCTCTGATTTGGTAAAAAAACTTAACTTCTAGACTCTTCTTCCTTAAATTTACGATGAGATATTTAGCCCTCAACGTTTCACAGGTTTGAATCCACAGAGGATTTTGTCTTATTATGGTCGAACGACATATAACGATTTATCTTTTAGCGCTGCAATATGCGCGAAAACGTTATTGCAAGTATGACTCTGAGCGATTTATTTGTTTAAGATCATGCGAACAAGTAATCGTATTACTAAAATGTTAACTCACTGGCGATTCCAACCATTAATCTCCCTGTCTTTTCAACGATCCTATGATACATTTGATTTACGACTGAATCTTTGCCCAGTGAAAAGAAAGTAATGGAATTACTGCATTAATGACAATTGCTAAGCATAAGAACTGGTGCTTTGCAATTGTACCTTTTCAACGTAACTTATACGTGTCGTTTGACGCTTAATAAGACGATATCCAGGTTTGATATAGTATCTCGTTGACTTGGAAGGTATTCGGTTCGATATAATTCGAGCAATCGATTCGACTTTTAATGTATTCCCATTTTTTTGGACATGGAAAGATGTTTTGTGATTTCCCACAAATTTCGATTTCGATCATTAATTAGGATGGATGTGTAACGTGATTGTTCCTGTTTAAACATTACCGGTATACGTAATTAAGTAGACAAAATCAAATTACTTTGACACTTTAATTTGTACGTGCAAAAGTAATGTTCTTATTGACAGCAATTCAATAGAGATCATGTTTATATTTTTTACTTTTCTCTGAAACTATTGCATAATTATCAAACCTTTAAATAGGAAAATAAATTTTAAGGTCTCGACAGAAATTCATCAGGAATGTTTTTGGAAATTCTTTAACAGTTTATATGTAAATTTCAAGAAAATTTTCACATACCGTGACAGTTTCGATCCACCATTGGTGAATCTTCATCAGACTGTGACTTCGCGGGAAGTGAACGTCACAGGGCGGGCTTACTACCGTACTGGTTCCCTTTGTTTACTGCTGGGAACCAGTACGGCAGTAAGCCCGCCCTGTGACGTTCACTTTCCGCGAAGTCACAGTCTGATGAAGATTCACCAATGGTGGATCGATACTGTCACGGAAATTTTTCTTGGAATGTACATATAAACTGTTAAAGAATAAATTTTAAGTTTAAAAAAGCAAATTTACAAATAAAAAATTTCGGCGCATTTCTTTCGATTTTTTTATAACACACCGATAACCAGTCGATTATAATTGGTAAAAACGATAAAAAACGATATGATGATATATTTCAGAAGACAAAAGTATGGCTGATTTCAGCGCTTACATCTCAATGTTTGACAAGGCTGCAAACAAGGTGTACAAAGGTGCAGAACTGATGCCACACGAAAGCTTCACGAACCAACGGACAATAACAGGTAGACAGATCTAGGTAATCGTTTTAACATCAGATATCAGAACATTACTTAAGTAGCTATATACAATAATGGTAGTTGGAAAAAATAATAACGAAGATGATAGCAGACTCAAAACACTCTTCACCTGCAATAGTAAAATCTAGTAAAATACCCAATATGTTTAACGAAGAAAATATTATTAATAATAATCGGTATCGTTTAAAGATATGTTTTTATCGTACTGAAGATGTCTTTTATATATTAATTGGAAAACTGGTTCACGAATGTTTGCACGTTTTCCATATTTTAATTTAAAATCAACATAATTTTTAATTTTTGTAATTGTACATGGGGGGGGGGGAGGGGAGAGAGATTTAAGTGATAACATATTTTATTTAAGAATTGAGTTACCCAAAACAAGGGGGCTATCAGACGGCGGGTGGATGTATGAACTAAAGTGGAAATGATAATAAAAGTACACCCGTTATCAAATGTTCAGTTCCTTGAATGAAAAAGCTGGTTATGTCGAAAAAGGCTGACTTAAAATTAGTTTCGGCCCATGTTTCGATAGAAGAGATTTTCCTCAAGTTTACTTTCGTTGTTCTGTACAAGAATTTAAACATAAAAGCATAAAATTTACTTTTTATTATTTTTCTGTCGTATAAAAATATTTTTATGTCATAATATATATACTTCCATGTTTAATAAGTAAATAACGTTTTTAAGATGCTATCATACGTGAATGTCCAATCAGTTTAAGAATCTGGTGATCTTGTATGAACATTATTCAGAATAACTTAGTGGTAGGTGACATAATGTCAATCCAACCTGATTCTAAAGAGCCTCCATATGCGTGAAGTCTTTGTTGTCTTATTACATGTAATATATATTAATAATCTACCACCATTTTGATTATCTCTATCGCAGCGAATAAAATTGTAATTTGGAATGTGTAGAATCTAATAATGTATTGTACAAAAAGTCACACAAAGAAATGAATGTTTGATGTATAAATAACATTTTTTTATTTCATCTTTACTAAGATTAAATGTGATTTACAATTAATCAAAAGTAATCTTTTTTTTCGAAGTAAAAAATAGTTGCATGCAACATTCGTAATTAAAAATAAAGCTATCGCAAGTAGAACTACTTTCAATCTGTGGTGTTAATCATTATAATATGACACGTCGTACAGTATTACAGAATTACATCATGCATGTTCCTATTGTCACATATAATCAAATGGTTGAGGGTTCAGTGTCCATGCTTGCCTTTAGTCCAATTACCTGACAACAGCTGCAATCATATTGCGGCGTTACACATGTCGCAACAACTAGAACTTCGTTCATATGGAGATCTCTACTGTTAAGAATACTTATATGCACGTATGGTTATTACAACCTGTGCATATGTATGTTAATATATACAATTTATAATAAACGCTACCATTTATTATACATATCGTTACTATAAATATTGACACATTGACGTCACGAGCGTGACGTAATTCGCATCCGCCTGATCAATATGAGTATATCGGCCCTGGGAAAATTTTCTAAATCTGAAAAAAATCCGATCCGTGCAACTGAATCTATAAATTATATCAAAAACACTGTTTCAGCTTTAAAAGAAGTCATCAAAGAAATAAAAAATATTATGTGAGTTTTAGATAAAGATCAAGTTCATTATGCAAGGCTTAGAACCATGGCAGCGCGAGGCTTGACAAAAACCTCCAATTTTGGAAAAACCCGAGTGTGTCATTCCATATAGATTTTATAAAAAAGTAGTCCATGAAATAACGAACTTTTTATTGAACAAACAACCTTTGTAACATAGGTCACTTATGCTATTGTGTTGAAAACGAGACAACGCTTAGTTATATCAATAACAATAAATCAATAAAGACTATTATATTAATAGCAATCGAAAAATACCCTGATCTAAAATACCGAAGTTTATACGATCGTTGTTATACTATCGATTTTCTTCTGGTATTAGGATAAAAATTGATAAACGACAGTCTTTATACCTCAATGACAACTTTTATCCAACGCTTATAACAACAAAAAACAACCATATGCACATCCATGTTCTGTTATTCCATCAATGTATCTTAATTTAAGTACAAAGTACTATTTTGTTAAAACGTTTGAACTTAATGTTACCCATTTGAATTAAAACACGATTCATGAAATCTACAGCGCTTTTTCGCATCTCGTTGGGAAAAGTCCTGGTACCGGTCAAGTTGGCATTTATTAACTATAAAACAATACGATGATTTTTATTATTTGCATTTCTAAATATCTGATTATTTTGATGTTTTACTGTCAAACAATAATGCTGTAAAGGTCAATGCATCTTGCATAGATTTTTAAGTGGCATATTCATGCAATATGTTTTTCCTTAATCTAGACATAAAATGTTTGTGTGGTTAATGTTCAAAGTCTAAAAAGCATGACTGATTTAGCCTTATTTGTTTTGCCTTTCCACTAAATTTCGCTGTTTATCCTAAATTTGTATTTTACATCATTTGAAAGGTATTTAATTATCACTAAAAATAAGTTCGGTCGCGGATTGAAAAACAACAACAACAACATTCCGTTGTTAAGCACTAACCGTACTTCATTATAATAGGTCAAGGGTAATGATTGAACCTCGTTCCTTTCTCTGGTACACAGACGTAGAAGTGGTTAGGATATCCATCTTCTATCACTTATGGTTTTGCATGATCTAAAATGTTCTTTATTGCACGCAAGTTAATGAAATAAATGTAAATCTCAGCGATGGTTTCTAAAGTTACTTACTATATAATATCATAAGCATATTCTTTCACGTAGGAGAAGCAAGTCCCTCCAACCTTCATCTCAACTCTCACTGGCAGACATTGCCAGGCAACGAGAATGCTGATGAGCCTAGATACGTGATTCTTGATTACATCCACCATATTTTGCCGGCCGCAAAAATAATCATCACCTTCAGAGATCCGATAGATAGGTATAAAAATACCCACCATTTAAGGATTTATCCGAATGATATGTTTCTTCTACTCTACTCTGTTTGCATCCCTTTATTTTGTATTTACATGGGGTTATAAAGTTAATTCATGTTTGCATTACATGTTATTATGAATGAATTGTTAAAAGAACCGGCTTAATCCCTCTCTTTTGTACTAAACGTTTTCAAGGCGATTACCACATATTTATGTATTTTAGAGTGTCTATTGATGGCTGCCTATGATGTCAATATTCATGACAATTAATATACATCCTCTCAATGCAATCGAGTTGTTTACATCCTGCGTTACGGTGTCATCCTCAGATACATAACGATGATCTGTGGTTGTTGCTACTTTCTCAAATCTCGCAAACAAGAATGTTTTTCGTTGATATGTGTGTATTTACTTCATTTCATCTTGCCTCAGAAAGTTGTATATTGCATTTGTGCATAATTAACCAATGAGTAATTACATTACAATAATTGTTACATTCTGTACGTTCAATTGCTTTTTAATTTAAATAATAATTATGTTAGGTCAAGTTACACTTGCATGTCAGTTATAATTCTGAGCTAAGTGTGAGGTTTGACCCGTAAATCAGCCAGTTATAGAAGGAAAAGTACATATGAATGATGGCTATCGACGGGATATATATATAACAATGTGATTTTTTTCATTACAAATGATGTTTTTAATATAAAATATCATAACCACACGCTAACAACCTGTGCTCCAGCGCGGTGACTCCAGCTTTGATCAATTATATGTTCTAGGTCGTGTGGTATTTTTCGTCAGGTATTCCATAGGCTACTTGTCACTTGTCTTAAATGAATGGCTAGTGTGGTCTAATAAGAATTTATCTCCTCATAATGTTCCCGGAGTTTAATTTCACCATTATCAGAGGGGATAATCACCTGGCAGACAAGATGGCGACGTCCGTGCCGAGAGAGGTATTTTTCGCCGTTTTATACCCTTTATTACTTTTGTTTATTTTTAAGATGACGCTTACTTTTCAGCCATATCAGTAAAATGTGATTAGCGTTTATTTCTTATTTAAATTCGCTTTATATCTCGACTTTACTCCCAGCAAATTTTCTTAGTGGAGCCCTAATTACGTCATCCCGCTTAAATTTTTCGCAGCGAGTCAAGTCGAGATATAGAACGAATATTACTATGAAATGAACGCCAGTAACTCTCTTGCTGATAAGGCTGGAAAGTAGCTGAATTAAAAATAATAATACAAGTAATACAGGGTATAAAACGTCGAAAAATACCTGCCTCGGCATGGACGTCGCCATCTTGATAATCACGTGATTACCCCCTCTGATTATACTTTGGAGAAATGGATCTATATTTACACGGCATAGCTATGATGTCAAAGCATAGCGTAAAGTATATTGTTCTTGTCGTTCGTCTTCATCAGTTTTTATTTACCCAGCGTAAACTTTATAGCAAACTATCTATTATAAAGAAATCGCTGTTCAATGCGTATAGTTAACTTATCAACGAATCATCTAATAGGACAATCATAATACTGGATTATAAGGTTACTTAACCACATACATGGATCGCATAAATCGATTTCATATTAGCAAATGCATTCCGATAACCATAACGTGCGGACCACGCTATCATAAAGTACTGTTCACCAAAAAAGCAAGTAAAATTGTGTAAACGAATGATTGAATGGCGAAATAAACTCGACATTCACAGCTGCTATAGTTTGTAAATAAATCAGGTAGGACATATTTCATGCAAAGTAAATAATTTTATTATATTTGTTGTGCAACTTATTATTAATCATACATTATTAGTCTTTTTTATTTTATTTAATATAGTTTTATTCTTACTTTCATTAACTGCATAACATTTGCGTTAGCAATATATTGGTCTTATTTTATAATCTTGTTGAGCTGATCATTTACTACGGTAATTGATTTAAAAAATCCTACACTCCCATCCTATTTGATGTAACAGACGAACAAACAACCACGGATATTCTTTAAACAATGACAAACCACATGTATGTCTTGGGTATGAACTTATTACAGTGACAAACCTTTACACACACATAAACAAAGTGAGACGACTTCGGTTGCCCAAGCAAGTTAGAAAGCTTATGATTTCACGAGGCACTTTATTAGTTTCAAGGAACCAATTGCCGAACAGAGTGACACCAAACTACAGTCCTGTATAGTGTGTTTGTATAGTGTATAGTATTAGACTGCCTTTAAAGTTTCAGAAGGTACAATAAAGCATTTTTGTAAGTATCACAGTGTTTGTTTTTTACATAAATGTGTATGAAAAGTTTCTGATTACTGGCGGCCGACCTAGCTTTTAACTCACTGTCGTTACATTGACGGTAACAATTGCTGATCGCAATTGTACACATGCTCGTGTTTATTGCTCGTATTTGTGTTGTGCCGTGCTGAAAAAAAACAGAGTCCTGAGATTTCTATGTGTTTATATTTTAATATTATTCTCAGCTTCTTTCCAGACTTTACTCGGACTACTTCCACGAGTTTGGTACTCTACAGAACCGCAACGACGTCGGTCCCGCGCACTTTCATGAGGTTGTAACGGAAGGCATCGATCTGTACAGAAAATGCTTTGAACACCGCACTGTCCGCAGTTGTGCGTACGACCACTCACTTTACGACACCACGAAGGTAAGGCATCTCTGGTATTGTTTGACGTATTAGTTTTAGACACGTATTATATATTTGCATGAATTTATTAACTTGTATGTTCACTTAACGGTGGCCTATCAAGGTTCAAGTCACAAAACTTAAATACATTTGCCTTAAAGCCACACAATCCTGTCAGTATTTTCTTCAGTTTAATAGTTCCTACAAGATGAAAAACATTTCGGAAACGCGGTTTTACATTACGAGAAAATTGTGCGTACGTTTAACAATATCTTTTGTTGATCGTGCGGCTTTTCAAAAAATCTTTGCAATTTTACCAACCGTCTTGTCTCTTCACTGAATAGTGCTAAATCTAAGTACACGTTAATGCAAACATCTTTTAATTATTTTTTCAGCATGATGATTACCAGAATCAAAAATATTATTATTATTAATCGTTTTCCTTTATAATTTAAGCATGGTTAACTTCGCTTTAAAAGGAATAACAAAACGTTCTTCTGGAAAATCACTCACCCAGTTTATGTTTATGTTAAACATGTTCTTCATTCGGTGTTAAAGCGTGCTTCCATTTTATTTTTGTTCTTCATTATTTAATTTTGTTAACATCGTTTTTGATGCTTTAAACGCTGAATTAAAAGGTTTATCTAGTTTTATATTTATTTTCAGAATCAACCAGAGGTATTTAAACTTGGTTAGGTATATAACTGGTGTCATTGTGCTTGTGCAGTGATCTTTGTTGTTTTTCATAAAATCACGTTCTAAGCTTTGCACATATATGTAATACAAACCTCAATACAACAACTGCTTTTTTAACTATGCACACTATAGGTATTCCGACAATACCTTATGATTAGGGGTTAGGTATCTGACACCTACCGTAACCGATATTGCTATGCAAACATCTAATAACATTACACATACAAACTCAACAGCCTTCAAGAATGTATTGCTAAAACATATAGCATAATTATTTATCATAAATAAAAACAAATAGAATAATGTTATTTATTGTTGAATCGTTTTCTATGTCCGCATCCGCTAATTAGTGATACAACTCTACGAGTGAAAGGGAGAACAGAACACAGATTGTGGCATACAACAATGGCTATCATCAATATCACAATACAAACACCGCTACAAGACTTTGACTATACCATATAGTCTAGTAGGAACGGACGTCCACGGTGCATGATTGGAACCTTTTTTTTTTAATATGCTGATGATGTTCTACATTGTCTTGGGTAAAAGGAAATGTTTGTTCCCAAGAAAAATTTCATGCCCACGGGGTCTAAATCCACGATGGCCGCCAAGATGGCCGACCAAAAACATAGGAAATGCCGTTTTTTTCGAAAATGACACAAACAACATATATTTTCTATGATTTTTGTAAGCTTTTTAATTTAAGCCATTGAGAACATATTATTCTTTTAACACAAATAAGTTTTTTGGTAAAAAATTAAACATTGTATGAAAAAAAAGACTATATCAATGAAAAAAAGGTAAAAAAACATGTGTTTTTGTCCTTTTAACATGTTTCAATTTGTATCTAAAAACAGTTTAGATACAATTATTATCCTAACTACATTTATACACACCTATGGGACTAAGGAATATAAATATATAATATTTCATGTGAATATTATAATATAACTGTGATTTGTAAGACAAGAAAAGTGCGTGGGGTAAATGACAAATATAAAGAAAAAATACCCATTGTGCATATTGATATATTTTGAGATATACGAGGCTTGTTAACTTGTTATGTTTATGTATTTTGATCTTTTTGATACTTTTAAGTGTATGCACATTGTTATGCCCCCTGTAGGGTGGCATATAGCAGTTGAACTGTCCGTCAGTCCGTCCGTCCGTTTGTCCGTCCGTCCGAAAACTTTAACATTGGCCATAACATTTGCAATATTGAAGATAGCAACTTGATATTTGGAATGCATGTGTACCTCATGGAGCTGCACATTTTGAGTGGTGAAAAGTCAAGGTCATCATTCAAGGCTAAAGGTAAAAAAAAACAAAACCAAGGGAAGTAAAACGCTTTAAAGGGAGATCATTTCTATTTATCATTTGGCAGGTACAGATCATTTTCACAAGGAAAGTGATATTTTTAAAGGGATATAATAATAATTTTTAAAAAGCGGCGCAGTAGGGGGCATTGTGTTTTTGACAAACACATTTCTTGTTTTTAAACATAACTTTCATGTTCTGTTTATTATAAAAATAAAGATAAAAATCATTTATCAACAATAGGTATAAAATCTCTCACAGTGAGCTCTAGTACTATCAGGGGCTCACGCTGCATGATTCTAAGATTTTATTTGAAAATGCTGATGATAATCTACATTTTGGGGGGTAAAACTTAATTTTTGTACCCACGAAACTTATTGATCACATGGTTTCTAAAGCCAAGATGGCTTCCAAGATGGCTGTTCATAACCCTATAAAATACTGTGTTTGCACGAATTGAGGAATGCATAACATGTTATTTAAAAAAATACAACAATTAATTGTTTTTGATGAAATATATTACATGAATATATTATATGAAAACATGATTAAATACACGTTAAATTGGTACACAAAATGGTTGTTTTCGCGTAGGACATTTTCAAGTATTACCTGAAAAGCTTTTTGGATGAAATTAACATGTCAACTGCATACATAAACCATAAAGAGACTTAGAAATATAATGATATATTATTTTATGTTAATAAAATCCATGATTATTATATACAAGAAAATAAAAGTGGATGGGACAAATGAAAATCTGAAGAAAAAAATGCCTAATGTGCATGTTGATATATTTTAAGATAATTGGTCGTTTTTAAACTTATGTTCACGGATATATGGATTTATTTTCGTACTGATTAGTGCATACACATTGCTTGTAATTAGAAGCTAATTCCACTAACAGTTTTGTTAATAAAAATAGGAAAACAAGATCATATAATTGTATGCACATATCTTACGCATTCAAATCCCTCAAATGAAAAACATTGTTGTAAGATGTCATTTAAATTATCCAATAAAACACATTGTTTTGAAACAAAGATTGTTATTTTCACACACACAAAATCTGCTAAAGATGTGTATTTTTTATTTTTTTGGGAGGGGATGAGGGTAAAGTGTCCATGATGTTTACTACAACTGCATTATACACAATGGCAAGACAAACTCTTAGTTTTTACTAAATTATGAAGTTTCTATGTTGTTCTTGTAACGTTATACTTTCCTTTCTATGTGATTATAGGAAACATATTGCATTCAATCAAGTAAGTAGATTAAATCTAATTAAGTTGAGCAACCAAACCAGTTGTGCGTGTGTGTTTTTTAAGTTTATGAAGTCCTTCCGCGCCTGAGGCTGAATAATGTGTGGACCCGGAGTTGGTTTCATAACTTCTACTTAATTAACTCACTAGACTGTTCTTTAAAAATTAAACAGGAAACTAATAATAAATTGTAAACAGCCATAAATTAAAAAAAAAACATTCCCTTGAAGTTTGTGTCGCCATATCTCGCATTTCTCTGCTCCCTATGCAGGGACTAGTTGCTCTAAAAAGAAATTAACGGCCTTTGATTGTTCCATGAAAGTATTAATGTGACTTACTTGTTAACTCTTCAATATATATTTTAATTCGTAGCAAATTTGTTTTCTGGAATTATTTGAAAATATTTGAAAATGAGCATTGCTTAAAAAATATGTATTTGGACTGAAGTTTATCATAACATACGTTTATCTCAAAGTTTTGAACAACCGTAGCCTGTCCAGCTGATCACACACAACAATTAATGGTGTTCATTAACTCATTCGGATTACTATGAAAGTCGTTGATCACAGACGCCACCTCTCTTTTCCGATGTTTAAATACACAAGCCAGTTATACTTCCAAGGTGTCGCTAAATGTGGGATTTTTTTTCCAGAAAACAATGAGATGTCAGTAGAGTGTTCTTGTTTATTTGTCAACATATGGCACCTTATTTGTAAAATCCGTCAATGTTTTGCGATTCAGCGAAGATTCATTTATCTTTTAAGTGCACAGAAATATGAAATTGCAATACAGCTATTACATCAGCATAAACAGTATGTAACGTCAACAAAAAATGTGGTTTTTGATCGATCCACTAGATATGTTTGCATTTTTTCCCCAAAAGACTAGCCTGTGTTACGGATATGGCGCTTATAACCGGAGGAGGCACACATGTCCAATTTAACTGTGGTACATTTGCATGTTTAAGATCATCCTTCTTATTCTACTTGTTATGTTTGAGCCGATTTTGGTATACTGGTATTCCGAACAAAGTGTTTTGCCAATCATGCCTAGAATGATAATACCTTTATTCTTTATAAGAGGTAAGAAAAGACAACATTACACAATGTCTGGCGTCTTCGTTCGAACGGGTGTTTATCGAATTGTAAACAAGACATTCTTTTTCAAATACAGTCGATAAAACCACGTCGCTTTATTTTAATACGGAATTAATTAAGCGAATTCTTATATAACAAAACTAGTACTCTCGAGTGGTTAATTGTGTATGCAAATTTTGTAAAGCTTATTTCTTTGATATAATTAACACTATTTAACAAATCATTGCCTCTCCGATTGTCAGTATATTTATTCAAACGCTTCAATAGATGAAATAATGTGAGAAATGAGCTTCAATAATAATGCGAGGAAGGAAATACATGTAACAAACTTGTGGGAACGACTTCTCCAGTCTCGGGAAGGAGTACCTATGTGGTGGTGACGACATAGCTAACACACTGGAACAACTTAATAAGTCGTTTAGAATGAAATATCTTACACTAATGATTGAGATAACATACACGTGGTAACGACCAATCAGAATACACGAATCCAAAATTCACGAGCCTATCCTATTCATATCATACAGTAACAGAGTCATGACAGTTTGCCTTGTACAAGTCGTTTTATACATACGTTAAACAAATTGCAAGTGTTCTAATTGTCTAGCTGTCTCACATGAATACCTTAATGGAACAATTTATTTCTTTTTCACAAATTGTAATGCTGTTACCAAGAGTAAGCTCTGTTGTTCCCGCGACTTACTAACTCATTTTCTTGAGCAAGAAATCTTGATCTAACAAGTTAAAAAGACGTAAGAACGATATATTGAGGTATTCTTATAACGTAAATATTACAAAAAAACATGCTCATGTCACATCTATGCTGGTGTACAAGATGATCCAGAAAACGCGTACTTCATTGGCTGAGTAAATTGTTATTTTTGTGTTACCTTTCGTTATCATCAACAACTGTTTAACAATAGACTATATATATCACAAGGTTTGTGCACGAATTAAACGTATTTATAGGGCAAATCTGCCCCTAATCCCCCAACACTAAAAAACACACGAAATATATGGTAAATGTGCTTTAATATTGGTCTTAATTGAAAGAATGACGTTTGCACTCTATGATAAAACTATTTTTGCAATGTTGTTTTGTACTTATTACTCAATTATGATTTGCTTAATCGTGCCATTTCGTAAAATGACCGTTTAAATAAGGTATGAAACTATTCGTGTCAGAGAGAAGTAGCATGTTTTTGTCATAAACAGTCTTATTAAAGAACAGATGCATAACGTATTTTCAAAATATTCGGGATTCAGTTTTTGATTGTATATTGAACAGTCTTTTTTATTCAGGATGCCGACTTGGTTTGACTGAGAGGGGGCATTGTTTATTAAAACTCGCTTATTCTAATGGAAAGTATGTATGTTCTGTATAATTATGGAATAACTTATTTTTGTTTTCCGTTCTTAGCGTCACCTCCTTGGAATTGGATCCCGCTCTTTTGGAAAATGCAAACATATCTTGTAGGTCGGTAATAAACCAATGTCTAAGTTGATTCTATGATTTGAATGTCTTGAAAGTAACTGCTTGATGTCATTACTGATATAATTGGCTGGATTTTTTTCTTCACATAGGAAAAATAGTGATCCCCTGCTTCGATGTTCATCATAACGTATAAAGGTCCGCATGTTTTCAACTGGGTTGCGATTCTTTGGTTCAAAACTACACCAGATCATAACTTTAAAAAACTGCTCATATTTCCATTTTGAAGGCGATTGTATGGTTTTGTACATTAATGTATACAGAAATATTTGAATTGCATTCAATTGCCTAATTTTAAATATTATACATAAGATTATAAAAAAAAAACAACTTATTAAACATAATCATTTTCAAGAGATTGCAACATTTTCAACAACTCCCATTCCCTACAACATGGGTCTTGCAGACGGAAATTAAAGAAATATTTCAAAATATCCATGTGTTTTTTTAAATATAATTGAAGCCTTTGACCGACCATTTAGACCTATAAGCGACCCTGTGGTAGATGCGCATCTTTCTAACAATGGAACGTTTACATGCGCTCGATGAACCGTGCATGTATGACGCAAAAAGCATGTTTTGAACATTCTGGCACGATGACCGCTTTTCACTCAGGACGCATACACACTTAAGGTCTGACTGATTAATGAAAGCAAACTTCAATTTTTATGTCTCACAACTTTAATAAAATTTTAAATATATTCTCGCTATTAAAGTGTTGTTCTTCATTAAAAGATACAGTGTTAACCGCTTGCTGAACATTATTATCATGCTTGTTCGGATTTAAATGTAAAACTTGTGTTTCTTCTAAATATTTCTAAATAAGAGATACACAATGACTTCACATATAAATTTAGCTCTTGATGGTTGTTTACAATTTATTATAAGTTTCCTATTTGATATTTGAACAGCCTAGTGAGTTAATTTAGTAGAAGTTATGGAACCAACTCCGGGTCCACACATTATTCAGCCTCAGGCGCGGAAGGACTTCATAAATTAAAAAACACACACACGCACAACTGGTTTGGTTGTTCAACTTCATTATATTTAATCTACTTACTTGATTGAATGCAATATGCTTCCTATAATCACATAGAAAGGAAAGCATACGTTACAAGAACAGTATACACTTCATAATTTAGTAAAGACTAAGAGTTTGTCTCGCAATTGTGTATTATGCAGTTGTAGTAAACAGCATTGACACTTTACCCGCATCCCCTCCCAAAAAATAAAAAATACACACCTTTAGCAGATATTTTGTGTGTACAAATAACAATCTTTATTTGGAAACAATGTGTTTTATTGGATAATTTAAATTACATCTTACAGCAGTGTTTTTCATATGAGGGATTTGAATGTGTAAGATATGTGCATACAATTATATGATCTTGTTTTCCTATTTTTATTAACAATACTGTTATGAGTTAGTGGAATCAGCTTCTAATTACATGCAATGTACATGCACTAATCAGTACGAAAATAAATCCATATATCCGTGAACATTACAAGTAAAAAAAACGATCAATTACATCATGCACATTAGGCATTTTTTTTTTCAGATTGTCATTTGCCCAATCCACTTTTATTTTCTTGTATATATAAATCATGGGTTATAGTCACATAAAATAATATATCATTTAATTTCTAAGTCTCTTTATGGTTTATGTATGCAGTTGACATGTTAATTTCATCCGAAAAGCTTTTCAGGCAATACTTGAAAATGTCCTACGCAAAAACAACCATTTTGTGTACCAATTTAACGTGTATTTTTATCATGTTTTCATATAATATGTTCATATAATATATTTCATAAAAAACAGTGAATTGTTGTATTTTTTTTCAAATAATATGTTATTCATTCCTTAAATTAAAAAGCTAATCAAAACGGTCAAAGTTAAGTGTTGTTTGCGCAATTCGTGCAAACACAGTATTTTATAGGTTTATGGGCAGCCATCTTGGAAGCCATCTTGGCTTTAGAAACCATGTGATCAATTAGTTTCGTGGGTATAAAAAATTAAGTTTTACCCCCAAAAATGTAGATTATCATCAGCATTTTCAAATAAAATCTTAGAATAATGCAGCGTGAGCCCCTGATAGTACTAGAGCTAATTGTGAGAGATTTTATACCTATTGTTGATAAATGATTTTTATCTTTATTTTTATAATAAACAGAACATGAAAGTTATGTTTAAAAACAAGAAATGTGTTTGTCAAAAACACAATGCCCCCTACTGCGCCGCTTTTTAAAAATAATGATTATATCCCTTTAAAAAATATCACTTCCCCTGTGAAAATGATCTGTACCTGCCAAATGATAAATAGAAATGATCTCCCTTTAAAGCTTTTTACTTCCCTTGTTTTTTTTTTTTACCTTTAGCCTTGAATGATGACCTTGACTTTTCACCACTCAAAATGTGCAGCTCCATGAGGTACACATGCATTCCAAATATCAAGTTGCTATCTTCAATGTTTAATTTTTCACCAAAAAACTTATTTGTTTAATAACAATATGTTCTCAATGGCTTAAATTAAAAGGCTTACCAAAATCATGGAAAATATATGTTGTTTGTGTCATTTGCGAAAAAACGGCATTTCCTATGTTTTTGGTCGGCCATCTTGGCGGCCATCTTTGATTATGACCCCGTGGGCATGACATTTTTCTTGGGAACAAACATTTTCTTTTACCCAAGACAATGTAAAACATTATCAGCATATTTAAAAAAAAAAGCTTTCAATCATGCACCATGGACCTCCGTTCCTATTAGACTAATATATCACAATACAAAAATAGCTACAAGACTATGACTATACCATAAATCACGATACAAACATCGCCACAACACTATGACTATACCAGATATCACACTACAAACATCGCCACAAGACTATGGCTATACCAGATATCACAATACAAAAATAGCTACAAGACTATGACTATACCATAAATCACGATACAAACATCGCCACAAGACTATGACTAAACCAGATATCACACTACAAACATCGCCACAACACTATGACTATACCATATATCACGATACAATCATCGCCACAAGACTATGACTAAACCAGATATCACACTACAAACATCGCCACAACACTATGACTATACCATATATCACGATACAATCATCGCCACAAGACTATGACTAAACCAGATATCACACTACAAACATCGCCACAACACTATGACTATACCATATATCACGATACAAACATCGCCGCAAGACTATGGCTATACCAGATATCACAATACAATCATCGCCACAAGACTATGACTAAACCAGATATCACACTACAAACATCGCCACAACACTATGACTATACCATATATCACGATACAAACATCGCCACAAGACTATGGCTATACCAGATATCACAATACAAACATCGCCACAAGACTATGACTACACCAGATATCACAATACAAACATCGCCACAAGACTATGGCTATACCAGATATCACAATACAAACATCGCTACAACACTATGACTATGCCAGATATCACCATACAATCACCGCTACAAGATTATGACTTTACCAGATATCAAATTACAAACATCGCTACAAGAGTATTACTATACCAGATATCACAATACAAACACCGCTACAAGAATCTGACTATACCAGATATCACAATACACACATCGCAACAAGATTATGACTATACCAGATATCACAATACAAACACCGCTACACGACTATGACTATACCAGATATCACAATACAAACATCGCTACAAGGCTCTGACGATAACAGATATCGCAATACAAAAACCACTTCATGTATATGACTAGAACATATATCGCAAAGCAAATTCACTTAAAATAATATGCCTATACCTGAAATTAATACGAACCATGCAAGCTAATTAAGACTGTAAGTGATATCGCAATACAAACACCGCTACACGTCAATGGCTGTAACGATATCACAAAACACCGCTTCAAGACTATGACTATAAACGTATCACTTTACAGATACCGCTATTCCTTCTGGACTTTTTCCGATATAACAATACAAGCGACGTTACAAAACTAATAAAGCAAACGACAAATTTGCAGAAACATTTATCAGAAGAGAAGTTTTGTTTATTCACTACTTTTATATTAGTACAACAAAGCATAAAACCAATAAAACAATATAGGCAGAACTGTAAAACCTGATATTATATACGATTGGTTAATTCACACATTCCAAAATGCCCGGTTAACGATGCGTTATTAGACTTATGCTTTAATCGTGATCACAAGCACAGCACACTATTAGGCTGCTAAAACGGATAGAAAAGTCAATAGGACGTCACTCAAGATGATCAGATACCACTCTCAAATTGTTTGAAGGCATTTTGAACGACCCTCAATCAGAACATAAGTGTGTCTGGCTGAAGGGCCGATTTGTTCGATTCACATTACTTTTAACCTGCATTAACACATGTTCTTTAGAGTGTAAGCCGCATTGTCAAGAGTAGAATAACCTGTTATATGTTTATGCCATATCACAGTATCGAATATTAATATTCTTGAAAGTTGAAGAACCACCACCAATAACATATCTACGAATATAAACAGCTTCATATCTATGTTTGACCCGCTTATGAGCTTTAGGGCGCTTGAAAAAGCGTTCGATGTAAATTTAAAATTGCAATAAAAATGTATTTGGTAAAGATCCCGCAACCTTTTGTATACACCCG
Source organism: Dreissena polymorpha (assembly GCF_020536995.1). NCBI lineage: Eukaryota > Metazoa > Mollusca > Bivalvia > Myida > Dreissenidae > Dreissena > Dreissena polymorpha. The sequence goes on from NC_068366.1 coordinate 74,440,390, forward strand.
TAAACGTTTCAATACGATTTATCTACATGCTTATTCAATGTAATAACTTGGTACTAGAGATTGAAAAAACAAAAATGTGACAACATGTGTTTTCTTACCAAAGCAGAGCTTGCTAAAATCGCTGATTTTGTTAATTCTTATTAATAGTAGTACCCATGCCGTTGATCAAGAACACTAACGTAAGAACTCTGGGAAAGTGACTAAGAAATATATCAGAAGTTATTTTTTCTTCTGAACCTTCTTAAAGATATTCCACTTACCACTGTTTACAGATGCAGGTGCAACTTGGAATTTATTATATATACTGGCAAGAACTGACGCGACTTTTCTCACGTGACAACATCCTCGTGCTACAAAATAAAGATATGAAGTACAAAGAAAGGACAATGAAGATGGTTTACAATTTCCTTGGCCTCCGTGAGTAAACTTGTCATGTTTCTAATACGGAAAAAAATAAATCTTATATGTAAACGTATTTTAATATTTAATATTTCCAAGTAACCTGTTGTGCAAAAAAACAGAAACATAAAAATAAATGTGTTTTATATGAATATGTGATTACAACTAAGTTTGAATACATTCTCAAGTAAATGCGTATGGCCTGCTATGCATATAACATGCACATTTTCTCAACATTTATTGTTATGGTGACGATCCGCTGAAAGCGTTAGTCAGTCATGCAGGCCTTATCTAAATTTGAAGACTTAAAAAAAATAATTTTAACTTTTTACATAGTATCACTTTTCCTATGAGTAAGTCATTTGAAACAAACAAGCTTTTATTGTCACAACAGAGTTTATTCTCGGTCAAAATGAAAGGGGCCTTTTCACAGATTTTGGCATGTTTTGAAGTTTGCCATTAAAGCGGGTATATACGATTTTTTATATGTGTTTAATTGTAATATATTGATAAAATATGTTACAATAACACAAAATAGGCAAGAAAAATTATACATTAAAGCCGAATTTCATAAAATGCAGCAAAGACAAATTAGTGCCCCGAGCCGATAGTGAAGTACATATTTTCCTACAATAACCGAAGCATTCGTCTTTGTATTAGGATCGGAGATAGTGTTCGTGTGTCGTATGAATAGATACCGTTGCAGAATTTCAAATAAACCGTTAAACTAAGTTTAGATGCACATCGTACATGTATGGTATACATACTGGCGAATTCGGCTGTACAGCCGTTTTCAATTTCAGAATTAAATATCTGGCTAATTTCGCATTTTTTGACACATGTTCTTCTTAACTTTTATGTTAATTTATATTGAAATATATATATAATAAGTTTTTTACACAGTTTATATAAATTCATAAATATTTGACTAAATCGTATATACCCGCTTTAAATGCTTTATATTGATAAATGTAAACATTAAATTTTAAAAGTTCCAGTAAAAAATCTAAAATAAAATTTAAAAAAGGAAAAAAAGTAGCCCGCAGTAGGGCTCGAACCAGTGACCCCCAAAAGCCTGAAGTAAAAACGCATGAGCCAACTGAGCTATCCTGCCAAGCACACATATGATGTGTATTTTATACCTTATATAAGCATCTTCGTAGTTTCACAAATTTAAACGACAATAACAGAACTCTCCAAATTATTCAATCGTTTCGCGTTGCAACGCTTTATAATTTTTAGGTTTTTAAAGGGATCTTTTCACGGTTTGGTAAATTGACAAAATTGAAAAAAGTTGTTTCAGATTCGCAAGTTTTCGTTTTAGTTATTTGTGAGGAAACAGTATTACTGAACATTTACCATGGTCTAATATAGCCAATATATGCATCTTTTGACGATTTAAAAACCTAAAAATTATAAAGCGTTGCAACGCGAAACGAGCGAATAATTTGGAGAGTTCTGTTGTTGTCGTTAAATTTTGTGAAACTACGAAGATTGCTCATATAATGCATAATATACTTCAACCAAGAATGCATGGCAGAATAGCCGAGCGGGCTTATGCGTTTTTACTCCAGGTTACTCCAGGACTCCGGGGGTCACTGGTTCGAGTCCAGCTGCGTCTACTTTTTTTTCTTTTTTAAATTTTATTCTTGATTTTTTACTGGAGCTTTTAAGATCCAATGTTTACATTTATCAATATAAAGCATTTAATGACTTATTTCAAAACATGCCAAAAACTGTGAAAAGGCCCCTTTAAATCGTCAAAAGATGCATACAATGGCTATATTAGGCCATGGCAAATGTTCAGTAATACAGTTTCCTCTCAAATATCATAACTAAACAGAAAATTTGCTGAAACAACTTTTTTTTAAATTTTGTCAATGAAAGGATCCCTTTAAGTCCAATATATAAAGCATTTGAAACAAACACGTACTTTCATAGCGAAGCTAAGTATCAGTCAAAACGCAAGATCTTATGGAAAAGGCGTTCAATACATGCATTTTCGTATTTATTTACACACTACAAATGTACATTCCCACGAATAAAGCATTTAACGCATGCTAAATATTATTTAGACAGCAGAACTTACCCCCAGTTGAGATGCAAGGTCTCGCTGATCAAGCATCCAAACCATGCATACTTCGTTCACACCGGGGACCTTACCACAGTCTAAATTCGATTTTCTGTAAATAAATCATCATACAGACTTTATTAACACACGAGAGCCAGTGCAATTCAAACAAAATAAAAGTGTTTTAAATAAAGCGTTCAAATTGTTAACACAGGTGAGTTAACAGCCGTGGAAATGCAGAGTGTTGTGAAATCCCAGGAGCAATACATTCGAAAGGCCTCGTATAAAGAAAAGGGTCCTATGTTGAAGGAGACACGTGAACTGCTGACGGAATTCTACCAACCTTTCAACGAAAAAATGGCGGAATTGACGGGAGATTCTCAGTTTTTATATATGGATACTTCTTGAATGACGGAGATGCTTATTGTGTTGGCTTTGAAACATTGTTCATCGATGCATATTATAATGCGTTGAGCGGGATACACCTACTCGTGGTTTTATAAAAAATATTTCTTTAGATTTTGACCATATCTAAGATAACATGTATTTTATTTTATTTCCGCCACAGATTGTTTCCGTTTATTAGAACGATATTGTTTCATTTTATGTTCCCAAGCATGTCCATACTTAGATTTCAATAATGAAACCAGTGTTTTTTCATCATTTTGGGAATGGGTGCGGGTCCCTTTGGATTTGGAAAAATTAGCGTCGTTTTGGCTTAAATTGGGAAAAAAGTGTTGCTGTCTTTTTATTAACAAATGCTTAAACATTGAGAATAAAAGTGATGTGAATACATTAACTAAGGTTTAACTTCCAGAGCTTGCTGTTAGATGAACTCAATGTTGAGATTTATTTGTATTTTTTTTAACCTTCAATTGGGAATTTTTGGATCCCATTTGAAAAAAAACCATATACGTTTTTCCATTGGAAATGGGGTCCCCTACAGGCCCCAAGTTTGAACGACAAAACACACACACTTCAAATCAATTATTAAGACAGAAACTTTCATATGGCAACACAATTCTTTCAAAAAGAACGAAGTACTTGCCCATCATTTGCGTTTCAAGATGTATTATTATTATTATTATTATAAAATCCACAATTGATGGGGTTGTACGCACTTATTTTTTAATCCATCGTATATGAACTGAATGATAGTTTGTTACGTGTATAATATTTAAATGAATACTATTTTTCTAATTAATTTTTAGGTTAGTGATTGTTGTTTGTTAACATGATTACATAACATGCTTTGACATACATAAATCGGTTTTATATCGTCGACGATTGATGATTTTTTATGTTAGGAAAGTACATGTGTGAGATTCAATGATGAAGTCTCTCCTCGTCTTAACGACGCTATTTTCAAGGGATTTCCATATTTGACTTTTCAGATACGTAATTTATATGCCGGAAACAAAAAACCCCATTAATTGTTATATTATAAAGAATTGCCTAACAATATGTTATAGATGATAATTTGAAAGTTGAATAGATGATTACTTTATAATAATGTATGTATGTTATATGTTGCACTTTGGTGTGCTTCTGGGGTTTTTGTTGAGCGGAGGGGAAGGAGAGAGTCAGTATATATGTGTATATCCATTTTCGAAGTAGATTGCGTCCCGGATCAGTTCCCTGTGTGCAGATCCATCGAAGATTAATTCATGAACAACTGTACAGTTACAAACAATCACAACCATATTGGAAACTTGAGCAACTTTGTAAGTTGTGACATGGTAAAGTTAAAAAACAAATCGATGTTTTGTCTGTGTGCCTAACAAATTTCCATCCTATCAAATCGCTAACGACATCAAACGATTGCATTCAACATAAGTCAGTTTCTGCATTCACAAAAACGTTGCCTACTTGCCGCTGAAATTGAGATTCTTTCTTCCAAAAGTGATGGAGAAAATTAGTTTATTTAATGGTATTATTGATATATTGTTTTTATTTTCTTCTGAACTCTGTCCCAAGAGATTGTTAGTGGGGGTTAAGCATGATATAGCAGAGGCTTCCCTTGATGTTTTGAGCTCCCGATGTAAAGCACCGATACACTGCAGATCGGTTTAACTTCTCATTCAAAGTACAGCCAATACTTAAATCTTGTGTTAATCGAAGTTTTTGAGGTCAACAGCGCTTGAGGCTGCATTATGTGAGGACCCGGACTGTGTCCCAGCACTGCTTACTTAATTCACGTACTAGGCAAACGAAAAATGGGACGAATTGTACTATATGTGCAAATTCCAGCTATTTAAGTTTTTAATATAATGCATATACAATGTAGTTTGGCTTGGTCTTGTGCTGAGTGTGTGTGTGTGTGTGTGTGTGTGTGCGTGCGTGCGTGTGTGTGTGCGGGGGGGGGGGGATAACCGGTGCATGCGGAGGAAACCCCACCTGTCCGGTATGGTGAGCACTGAACAAGCTCACATGCATCGGGAACGGGCACTTAACCCGGGTCGTCTATGTGATAAGCACGCGTACCAACCACTGCGTTAACAGGACAGTCCCAATATTGAAATCGTCGAAACCTCGATGCAGATCTACGAAGCTTTTCTGCTAATCTAACGTGATCTAGTCTAGTTGCGATTTTGGTTTCCGACGATGTAATGCTGGTGATATCTTCGGTGGACGAAAGATATGTAGAACAAAAACACACAACTAAAATAAAACCAATTCAAGTTGGTGGTGGAAATGTCCAAATGCTCAAAAACTTTGTAAAATATTGTAGTTTTTCAAAAAGATATTTTTTGACTTTTAATCCTAAATTTGGTGTTTGGGTTTATTTTTCGTAAAATGATCCGCCTTGTAACAGTAGCGGTAACGGTTCCCGAATCACAGCATGTTTTATAATATGGTGGAAGAAACATTTCGGTTATTAGATTGTTCTTGTCCGGTGGCCAAGAAAAGACTTTCGGTGTCCTCTCTAAAACCCCTCACAGTCTTGCCTTTCCAGTGGGTTACACGGAATACACTGCATCACGATGTAAAATAATTCCAGATCAGCAAGGCTTTCTAGTTTGTATATGGTTCTTATTTAATGCAAATTCCAAGTTGTTCTCTGCCTTTTTATGCCCAACCCCCTTACGAAGATGAGTGGGTATTTTGTTTTGCTGGATGTCGGTCGGTTTGTCTGTCGGTAGACCAGTTCGTTTCCGATCAATAAAATGTGAACGGATTGACCAATTGGCTTCATACTTCCTATGCGCTTTGCCAGGAGATAACCCCTATTGAAACTGGGGTCACATTGTCAAAGGTCAAGGTCACACTAAGAGTGAAAATTGTTTCCGATCAATAATTTGTGAACGGTGGAACCGATTAGCTTGATACTTCCCATATGCATTGGCATTTGCCAGTAGATGGCCCCTAGTGATATTGGAGTCACTCAAAGGTCAAGGTCACTGTCACACTAACTCGTCAACTGATTCACCGTTTTGATGATACTTCCCATGTGCATTGACCCCTATTGAAATTGGGGTTACTTTTTCAAAGTTTTAGGTCACTGTGATATTAAGTGTTAACTTGGTTTCCGTTCGATAAATCATCAAAGGATTGAGTGATGGGCATCATACTGTGTCAAGGCCCGGTTTGGGGGAGGTTGGCATATGTCTCCCACAGTGGAGCTTTTGCTAAACATGGTGAACAGCCAAGATTGTAAAGATAGTTAATAAATGACGACTTTTAAACAGCTATTCTTTGTTTACCGAACATCATCACTTTAACAGCAATTTCGGCAAGGGTATGATAAAGATTATCGGAAAAAATCGTATTTATTGCGCGGAAGTTTATGTAAATGCCTTTTTTAAATGTAAATTTGATATTTCAAGTATAAACGTAATGTAAATATCGTTTTTTAAGCGAAAACATAACTAATTTTATCGTAGCGAGATTGGCATATTTTGAAGTTTGTCAATAAATGCTTTAAATAAATAAATGTATACATTAAAACTAAAGAGTTCCAGTATAAACCAAAAATGAAATTAAAGACAGAAAAAAAGGAATGTACACCTGTGCTCGAACCACTGACTATGGGAGTATTTATACAAGAAAAAGAAATCTGAAGCGCATCGTCTTAATCTAAAATCACAAGTAAAATATACAAAAAAACAACAACAGTGAAACAAGGTTATAACACATTTAGAAAAAATGCTTTAAAAATTAAATAATTGAAAAATACAAACCGCGGAGTTTTCTGGAAAACAATTGCAGGCAAACGGTAAGAGCAAATATTGACTTGTGCGAAAACCATTTTAAAACGGTGAATGGCGACGACACGGTATTTTATATCATTAATTATAAACCACAGCCAGCTTCCATTTATAATAACGATTTACATAATGCCCAGATAACATGTGAAGAAATCGAACATTGCATAAAATATTTTCAAAAAAAAAACAACAAAACGTGCGGCATTAAACATTAAAGCATCCTTTCCCATTATGAAATATGTATTTGTTAAACTATTTAATCAATCCAACTTATAAAAATATAGGTTCCGAAAAAGATCTTTCTAACTACGGACCAATCACGTTATTGACTTGTGTAAGTAAATTAATCACCTCAGTTATAATATGCATTTACACAAAATGATCATGAAATACGACCTGATTTGCAAACACCAAACGGGTTTCCGTAAATTTCTTTCAACAGCTGACAATGTGTTGGTCTTTAAAAGTGTGTGCATTTATCGATTTGAAGGTTGCCTTTGATACGACCAATAGGTCATTATTGTGGCATAAGTAAGGCCAGTGCAGTATAAGTGGAAAGTTCTGAAATATTATTAAAAAAATGTACAATAACGCCAAGTCATGTATCATGTGTAATGGTCGAATTATTTATAATGTTCATTGGGGGTAAGGCAAGGAGAAAATCCACCTCAATTCTATACATTCATTGTTTTTGAATGATCTACATTCACATTTTGAAAATGATAGATATGTTGATGGATTAAAATTTCATACTCATTCAAACGACAGCGATATGTTTAACTTTTTCAAACTATGTGTGTTGCTGTACGCTGACGATACTGTTATAGTAGAAGACTCATCGAACGATCTTCAAAATTGTTTAAATGTGTATTCTCAATATTGGGACATGTGGCAACTAACTGTTAACACGTAGAAGGCAAAACATGTTAATTTAAGTAAAGATAGATAAGTTAATTACGCATTTTACTATAAAGATAATCCCATTGAAATTATTTTTTTTATAAATAACTCGGTCTTTTATTCAATAGTAGTAGCTCTTTTTCAGACTGAAAAGAATCAAGCCGAACAAGCCACCTAAGCTTTGTACTGTCTTATTAAAAAATACAGTAACATCGCTTTACAAATGAATATGAAAATTGATATATTTAACAAAATGATTAAACCTATTCTTTTGTAGGATTGTGAATGTTGGGAAGGAAAGCCCCTCCACATTTGTATTCACAAGAGCTTGTCACAGTAGTGCCAAATCCCCGCCGACATGTGTTTGCTTGTATGACAACATTTGTTTTAGAGAGTCGAATAATATTTGTAAAACAAATAAAGGGAGATAATTAAAAAACTATTGCTGAGAGAGTTATGGTTCATGTTCACTGCACTTTTCCTAGTTGCCATCTGTTTATATTTCTAGTTTCAAATAAATCGCTTCAGTAGATTTAGAGTTATGCTCCGGACAAAAATTTACTTTGTAATTAAAACAAGGGAGTTAATTCAAAAACTAAGGTAGATAGTGTTATGGTTATTAGTCACTGCACTTCTCCTACTTGCCATCTGTTTATATTTAAAGTTTCAAGTAAATCCCTTCAGTACATGTAGAGTTATGCTCCGGACAAAAGTTTACTTTGAAATTAAATAAAGGGAGATAATTCAAACACTAAGGTAGATAGAGTTATGGTTCTTAGTCACTGCACTTCTCCTACTTGCCATCTGTTTATATTTCCAGTTTGAAGTAAATCCCTTCAGTATATTAAGAGTTATGCTCCGGACAAAAAATTACTTTGAAATAAAATAAAGGGAGATAATTCAAAAACTAAGGTAGATAGAGTAATGGTTCTTAGTCACTGCACTTCTCCTACTTGCCATATGTTTATATTTCAAGTTTCAAGTAAATCCTTTCAGTAGATTTAAAGTTATGCTCCGGACAAAAAAATACTTTAAAATTATATAAAAGGGGAGATAACTCAAAAACTAAGATTGAGTTATGGTTCTTGGTCACTGCACTTCTCCTAGTTGCCATCTGTTTATATTCTACGTTTAAAGTAAATCCATTGAATAGATTTGGAGTTATGCTCTGGACAAAGTTTCGGACGGACGCACAGACGGACAGACAGGACCAATTACTATATCCCCTCCGAATTTTTTTCCGCGGGGATAAAAATAGAATGATTTCTTTTTGGTCTAAATTGGCCCATCCATTGTGTTTCAAATTTTCATATCACATTTTAAATATCTTATTCAATATACATGCACTGAAAATGCTCAATTTGACTGGATATAGTGTATCCGAAACATTTTTGTTATATGCGGAATGATGAATATTTGTCAATCTCATGATTTTCCGAATTGCACCTGCAGGCTCATAGAAAATTTGAATAAAAAACTTTCAGATCTGTTTATTTATGAATGGTGCTCAGATATACAGGACTCAGCATTAACCTTAAAACCAACTTGCCCTCCTAGGCAAGTACTTAGATAATCTATTTGCCCTGAACGTAAAGCCACTTGCCCAAACATGAAATAGCACAACTACTGTAAACCTCATATTTTTTAATTAAGATCAAAATGATACACCATTTAACAAAATGATTACAGCAATTAAAGTCTTGATTAAAATCTAAATTTAATGCTCTTTGTTCTTTTTTGCACTTGCCTGTGCGGACAACTAGATTATAAAATAACTTGCCCGGACCCAACTTTTACTTGCCAGGGGCAATAGGACAACTGTTAATGTTGAGCCCTGAATACATAATACAAGTAAATGCAGTAATTATACATTGTTTAAAGACACATTTGGGTTAAAATCCTACCTTGTTCAAACTCCATATAAGTTTGTAAAACGCATGATACAAATTCGTATAGGAAATAACAGATTACCTGTCGAAACTGGAAGTTGGCATTGCATAGAATCGACCAAAGACTGTATTATTTATGTAACTCCTATAATCATATTGGCAATGAATTCCATTATTTACTTGAATGCAAAACCATTACAGACCTAAAACAAAGTTTTATTGATAACATATACAAGACCAAAAACTATTAAATTTAAAACGTTTATGTCCAACGATTATCGTAATAACAGTATTTACAGGAAACTGCATGCTCGTTAAGGATACATTTCAACAGTTTTAATGTATATTTCCTGTATAGTTTTCAATACATTAAAATAGTATCTGTTTTCCATATGCTCAAATGTTTAAATAGTGTTCGTGTGTGTAGCTTTATTTGTAAATATTCTCTCCATTTAAATGAAAAAGTCTGCTATATACTAGTAATATGTTTCCCCTTCATCTATCTATCTACCAATGTATTTGTGTGTAACTTTTGCTCATACTGTCATTTTATGCATGAACTGAGCTGGAAATAAATAAACTTGTAAACGAGTAGCATATATATATATATATCGCTTAAAACACTCGGCCATCCGTGCTTACATGATAATTGGTTGTATTTTACCTTTATGTTAGCAATCAACATAATGTCACAAATCATTTCGATAACAATAGAACTCTCCAAATTATATCGTTAAGAGTTTGTTTATGATTTTCAGGGTTTTAAATCGTCAAAAGATGCAAACAATGGATATTTTAGCGCATGGTGAATGTTCAGTATTAGTGTTTCCTTGCACAAAAGGTAGAACGAAAATTTGCAAAACTGAAACATTTTTTTCAATTTTGTGAATTTTTAAAACATGAAAAGGTCCCTCTAATGACAGTTAAGAGATCTGCGAATTCTTCTTTTAAATTCAACAATTTATTTTATAAGTATATTGTTATCTGCCTTTGTATAAGGTAAAAATAACACCGTAACATTTTTTATCACAAAACTGAAATGTTTATTTCAGCAGCTGGTTTGTAATTAAATCAATGTGATAATGCTTAGTTACAATCATACAAATGCTTGCTTGGAAAGTGTAGTCTACAATTGCTTACTGTAACATTTGATTCGCAATTCATTTATCTGCAAGTCATTTCATTTTCATTTCCGGGACACTGTAGAAAAACATGCATGTCCTTAAACAATATAAAAAGACTCTTGGTGAACTTTCATTTCCTGTCTACAAAATTAAAGCAAAACATATATTGTATGATACTTTGTGCTATAATATATAAATGTTGTGCTGGGATTGGAACTGGAAATCTGTACATTTCATAATGAATTTTACAATACTTTCAGCTTTTGATAAAACTTCTTTTGCATATGTTTCAGAACACAAGTGCCCTGTTAATATGTATATTCTTTAATCATTATAAGAAATAAATATTTGACTAGATCTATTCGTATTGCAATTTTAACAAGGGTCAAAACTGTCACAAAACCAGGCTTTCAATTTGAAAAAAAAAATCTGATAAAGGGAACCAACTCAAACTGAACTGATTGTTCATTGTTTCAAAATAAATCTATTTTAGTCGTGGTGACCTTGACCTTGGAGATATTGACGTAATTCTTTCGTGCAACACGCAGTCCAATGATGGTGAACATATGTGCCAAATGATTTTAAAATCTCACAATGAATGACAAAGTTATGACCCGGACAAGCTCATTTATGGCCATTTTTGACCTTTGAACTCAAAGTGTGACCTTGACCTTGGAGATACCGACGCAATTCTTTTGCGCGACACACCGTCTGATGATGGTGAACAAATGTGCCAAATAATTTTAAAATCTTACAATGAACGACAAAGTTATGGCCCAGACAAGCTTGTTCCGTCCGCCTGCCGACATTCGCCAATCTAATAACCAGTATTTTCCTTTGGAAAACCTGGTTAAAAATTCAGAGTGCACTTCATGTTTTAGCCATATATAATACTTATAGCCCCTTACAGCTGTGTTTATCAGATTAGATAACAATTGCGTCTTATTGGACATTATATTTTTATCAATGACTCTGAATAATAGTATGTTATATCCGGATACTATTCGGATCGCCCTATACAATCTTATTCGCATAATCTTTTAGCAAAAGCCATTGATAAACCATTAGTTATTGTAACCATAAATGCAATATAATCGCATTCATTTATTATATCATTAAACTGTCAAAATCTACAATAAATGACTGGTAAAGTACCAGCGTTTTCGCAACATTACAATATGCAACATCAGATGAGGGCTACAATCAGCATATGCATGTATTCCATGCCACTTGTATCAAATACTTTGAAAGCTTTGAGCAAGTCCTAAATGTTGTTGTTTCAGCCAAAATGTTTTTATCGCAACTCTTTAACACTAACCTGATACTTTCTTTCTGATAGCCTGATACTTTGATATAATAAGCACTCTACAGTACATTTATACTAGAGCAGAGAAAGCTTTTAAAAAGCCATTAGTCATATGCAGGTGTTGAATAACACAAATTATGCTTTCTGCATGGCTTTATTGGTATATAAAACTAGTAAATTGTAAATGTTCTAATTGACGACAAACATTTAACAAACAAAAGTGCAAAATAACAAGTGAAGTATTTACATATGCATAATGTAAAATAAATAAACAATAAAATAATGTTATCAAAGGGCCATGCACACAAACCTATGATCAAGCAAAATATATTAAGCTGTATTAGAGTGAGCCTTTCATTGGTTTTAAATGGCCTTTATTATAGAAAAAAATAAGCCTGTACCAATTTGTTTAACAACAAGAGATGTGTTTGTCAGAAACACAATGCCCCCCTACTGCGCCGCTTTGAAGCCATATATTTGACATTTGACCTTGAAGGATGACCTTGACCTTTCACCACTCAAAATGGTCAACTCCATGAGATAAACATGCATGCCAAATATCAAGTTGCTATCTTCACTATTGCAAAAGTTATAGACAATTTTTAAGTTTTCAGACAGACGCACAGACTGACGGACAGTTCAACTGTTATATGCCACCCTACTGGGGGAATAAAAAATACAGTCGAGTTTAAAAATGTTGTAAAATAATTCCATGTAAAGAAAGGCTGAGAGTTCAGTTGTGTGTATTTGATTGTTGACATAAATAAACCAGACCCCCCAAGCCCCAATCGCAGGATTTGGTTGAATACAGATGAAATAGGCAAGGGTTAAAATAATTTGTGTCAGAATATTATATATACCGGTATTGAATAAAAACAAAATATAAAGAGGATAATAATAACTGTACTTCAACTTATCAAGTGTTTGTTGGTTCTGCATTAAAAATAGAAATAAAGGTATTATCCTTCAAAATCATTCCTTTTTTATTATAAAATTTACCTTCTAAAATGGCGAGATAAAAATGAACAAGAAACAAGCAACACAACATATCCTGGTTTTCAAAGTTGAATACAGTAATTAAAATAATTATGGAATGGCAATCCAGATCTGAATATAAGCTACATGTACTAACAAAACAAATAACACAAAACCTTCATCCAATCTCAAGTTACTGAGGGGAAAACATTTTTTTATTTTAAGGAGCATTGCCATTGACCTTGATTAGATTGGTCCCAATTGCTTTTCAAAGCTAGGTGTGCATGTAAGCTACCATCATACACAATTTCAGACCAGACAGACCCCAACTGCAATTCCACAGTAGGTATATAAGTAAGCTGCAAACACTCAAAATTTCAGTCCAATATGCAATTGAGGTTCAACTGTTTTCTATTTTTATTAACCTTTACATTTACCCAGCATGAACCAAATATGATCACAAGCAATGTCTCCACGCCAGCTTGATATACACAAAGTTTTATATATAAAGATCAGTAAATGCAAAAAAAAAATTATTTACTGTAAACCACCTGCCTTCCATAACCCAGTCTAATGATGAAAAGGACAGATAAACATTGGAATCTCTTGAAATAAGTTACAAATGAAATACAGTGATTTTAAGAATTATCCTCAAGATACCTGAAATAACATACAGGTTAACTATTCAATTATTATTATTTTGATTATTTAGCAAGATGAAGTGTCAGTATATCATAACTGTTCAGTAAAGACTGATTCTAAAGTGTTGGACTGTAAATGGAGAAAAGAGCTTTTTTTATGAAATTCTAAAGTTTATTTTACCAACACCTGAACATTAAATATTTCTGTAATGTATTTTTAAAAGACATACCACAAAAATGACAAAAATTAAAGCTTAAGAAGAAGTTCTGATTAATACAGTTAATACTGGGCATCCAATGTTAGTGAACATTGCCTCACAAATCCCCATTTTTCAGCATGGAGTCGCAGCTAAATAATTGACTGAGAGGAGTTGAAACGGCCTCACAACTAAAGCCCCTTCAGTTTCGAAAGTGGTTCAGCCAGAAAGGGTGGCTTGATTTGTTGATTGGGGAGTTAACATGGCCCCACAACTGAAGTCTCTTCACTTTCAAAAGTGGTTCAGCCAGAAGGGGGTGTCTTAATTTGTGGATGGGAGGAGTTAACATAGCCTCACAGCCGAAGTCCCTTCAGTTTCAAGAGTGGTTCAGCCAGAAGGGGTGGCTTATTTGTGGATGGGAGGAGTTAACATTGCCTCAGAGCCGAAGTCCCTTCAGTTTCAAAAGTGGCTTAGCAAGGAGGGGTGGCTTGATTCTTGGCTGGGAGGGGTATAGGTCAGGCTCACTCAGGCTACACGGGAAGCGACGTAGGTAGATATCTGGGTGCATCTTCTGGAACTGAAAACAATAGGAAAAAACGTTGATCAACAGTGCATTTTGTTCTTATGAAAAATCATGATATTTAATTTTTTATACAAAGATGTGTTAACACTACAAAGCATTTATTAGTGTAAACAGGCGAATGCTTGTCTTGTGCACTGCTGTGTAGCTAGCAATTTCAAATAATGTTTAAAAATATTTTGCTTGCTTGTAACTTTATATACGTACATTTTAAATTCATATGGAAGTTTTTATAGAAAAGTCACAGAAAAAACGGCAGCACAGCATTGAAGAACTACTGTTATATTTTTCACCAAAGTTCCCAGGCAAGCAAGAACATTTCCAGCTTTTTAAAAGGCCCAAGCCAAACCACTTTGTGACAAAACTGAAACATCCACTTTTTGAATTCAAAAAGAGTATGATTTGTGGCTATCATATGATGAAAATAGTATTAAAGTGGATGTTTCAAACTTGATAATTTATATTTGTTAAACACATAATGTTTTCTATCATCTTTTGTTGCCCCCAATAAGATATTGAAATGGCCCACTGATTTTGTGGAAATGTGTTAATTAGCTCCCCATTGTTAACACAAAACGCTGCATCACAGTGAGTATATACAACAGACAAAAACAACAACAATTCACATCAACCTATTGACCTCTTTCTGTTTTACTCCTTAAATTTTCTGTTCAGGGGAAATAGAAACATTGTTTTTAAAATCTATAGAAATCCCAAAGTACTGTACCTGTTTGAGTCGTTTCTTCTTCTCCTTGCTACTCATGCTGTTGTCCTGTATGATCTCCTCCAGTAACGTGGCCAGGGCCTGCTGGGAGGCAGTCAGACGCTGGTTCTCGTACTCATCCAGTGACACCTTCTGGCAGTAGTGCAGTGTTGCTGGGTCCTCACTCGCGTACCGGATCTGAGGGGCACACAGGCACGGTTGTGAAATTTGAACATGTGAGCTGCTCTGTGATAAATGTGTTGAGTGTTGTCTCCGATTAGCCATAGCAGTCTGAACAGGTTTATCGGGGAAAACACTTTCTGCTTTTATTGTATTTTCATTTAAAGGAAAAATCTTCTTTACAAAGGCAAAAAGTGTCGTCCCTAATTAGCTTGTGCTGACTGCACTGGTTAATCTGGGACAACACTTTATATCCATGCATTAAACGCCCTTAAAATGTGACTTCTACAGAATAAACAAAGTTTTACTAAAGCCATATAAGAAAAACTGCCAGAATCATTTTCGAAATCAGCCCAGATATTATTAGAACAAATGTTTTGACCAAGATTCATGAATATTGCACTAAAAATACGACTTCTAGAGTGTTAACAAGGTTTTACTATGTCCATATAAGGAAAACTGCCCCGCCCCTTAGCAACCATGTTTTATGACAGACCATAACCATTTTCTAACTCAGCTGAGATATTATTCTGACAAATGTTTCGACCAAGTTTCATGAGGATTGGAAAAAAAAGAGACTTCTTCAGTGTTAACAAGGTTTTAATGTTGCCACATATAAGGAAAACTTACCAGCCCCCTGGCAGCAATGATTTAAAACAGACAAGAACCATGTTCGAACTCAGCTGAGATATCATTGGGAAATATGTTCTGTCCAAGTGTCATGAAGGTTGGAAATGGTAAATGTTGATGACGCATGACCGACAATAAGTGATCAAAAAAGCCCATTATGAGCTAAAAAGAGTTGTCATTAGAAGGCGATAAAGGATTAGTGGTCGTCTTTTTTTGCAAAATAGACATTAAATTGCAACATCACACCTGTCTACAACGATCACTTTGGTCGTTGCACTTTACTGACTGTTCTCTGTTTGGACTGTGTATATTACCAAAAGAAACTGTCATGGTTGAGCGTATTAACCCTATACCAATTAGATACAGATTTTGACGCATTTGTGGTTCCTTAGAAAGTTACATTTAATCTAAGTCCTTTCTTACTAGATTCAAGTTTTTAAGGCTTCATTCCCAATCCTTATATACTGATGAGCAGCAAACAGCATAAAACCTCAACAGACTGCCATTTACTCACAGACTGTTCTGGTTTAATGCTGTTTGCACATAGCCATTTTCACTTTGCTTCTGAGTGGGAAAGGGTAATGAACTATGCTTAACTAGGTATGTGTCCATAAAACACATATGCCTCCACATACAACTCCACATACAACTTTTGTCTGGAAACTCCAGTTGCATGAAATATATCCAAACCAACATATAAAGGTGCCCAAGTTCACATGTGTACAAAGTTTCAGCGTTCTAGCATCAATTCTTTTTGACTTTGGAAGGCCATAAGTTAAACAAGAGATGTGTTTGTCAGAAAAACAATGCTCCCTATTGCACCGATTTGAAATAAAATGTCAATATATCATTTGGCAGGTTTAGAAATTATCTCCCTTATAAAGCTTATTACTTCCCTTGGATTGTATGTATTTTTTACTTTTGACCTTGAAGGATGACCTTGACCTTCACCACTCATAATGTGCAGCTTTATGAGATACACATGCATGCCAAATATCAAGTTGTTATCTTCAATATTCAAAAAGTTATGACAAAACTTTAATAATGAAGGATAAAGTTTTAGGAAAGAACAAGAGATGTGTTTGTCAGAAACACAATGCCCCCTTTTGCGCAGCTTTGAAGCCATATATTTGACCTTTGACCTTGAAGGATGACCTTGACCTTTCACCATTCAAAATGTGCAGCTCCATGAGATACACATGCATGCCAAATATCAAGTTGCTATCTTCAATAATGCAAAAGTTATTGCAAAACTTTTACCAAGGTTTAAGTTTTGGGATACACACAATGAATGAATGACAGACAGACAGGCCAAAAACAATATACCCCCGATGTTTCGATCCGGGGGCATAAAAATACAAATATATTTGACCTTGAAGGATGACCTTGACTTTTCAACATTCAAAATGTGCAGCTCCATGAGATGCACATGCATGCCAAATATGAAGTTGCTATCTTCAATATTGCAAAAGTTATCAAACTTCAACTAAGGTTTAAGTTTTGGGATAGAATGACAAGCCAAAAACAATATACCCCCTCTTCTTCGAAGAAGGTGCCATAAAAATGTAACAATTTTTTAAATGCGCAACACAAGTGAAAAATGTATTTTTTAAATAAGAAGAGGCCATAATTCCAATTGTGTAGAAAATCTGTGAACCAAAATATGGAGATGCACACTTTTACATGGTGGTTGGTATGAATCCTTAGTTTTAGACCTCTAGCAGCAATACTTGTTACTTACACACTACACAAGTTGAAAAATGTCATTTTAAGTCTACAAAATGGGCCACACCTCTGGTTATGTTGCACAAACCAAAATATGCAGGTGGACAAGTTCATAAGCTGTTTAATATTAGCAGAGTTCCTCCTTTAGCATGAATACTCATTTAGCAATCTGTTACACAAAAACAGGGTACAGATGGACAGGTTTGACCTAAATGTACATGGCCCTACCCCCCTAATAAAATGGGGGCATAATTGTAAAATATATATTAAATAACAAGAAAGCCATGATGGCCCTGAATCGCTCACCTGACTAACCAAATACAATCCCAACCCAGATTTCATCAAGATAAACATTCTGACCAATTTCATAAAGATAAGATGAAAAGTGTGACCTCTATTGTCTACACAAGGTTTTTCTATTATTTGACCAAGTGACCTAATTTTTGACCCCAGGTGACCCAAATACAATGACAACCCAGATTTTATCAAGATAAACATTCTGATTAAATTTTATAAAGATTGGATGAAAACTGTGACCTATATTGTCTACACAAGGTTTTTCTATTATTTGACCTAGATTTTGACCTAGTTTTTGACCCCAGATGACCCAAATACAATTCCAACCCAGATTTTATCAAGATAAACATTCTGACCAAATTTCATAAAGATTGAATGAAAAAAACTGTGACCTCTACTGTCTACACAAGGTTTTTCTATTATTTGACCTAGTATTTGACCTAGTGACCTAGTTTTTGACCCTAGATGACCCAAATACAATCCCAACACAGATTTTATCAAGATAAACATTCTGACCAAATTTCAGAAAGATTGGATGAAAACTGTGACCTCTACTGTCTACACAAGGTTTTTCTATTATTTGACCTATTGTGACCTAGTTTTTTACCTAGTGACCTAGTTTTTGACCCTAGATGACCCAAATACAATCCCAACCCAGATTTCATCATGATAAACATTCTGACCAAATTTCATAAAGATTGGATGAAAACTGTGCCCTCTACTGTCTACACAAACAAATTGTTGACGGATGCAAGAACGCACGCACATAGGGACAGGTGAGCTAAAAACAAAACGAGAGCTGTCCCCATAGGATGACTCATGCCCCCTATAAACGCTTGATAGAAGTTATGAGCTTTTTTCGAAACCTAAACGCAGATTTTGAAACCTTTACGCTGACCCTTAGTTCAAGGTCAAGGTCACAGGGGTAAAAATTTGTGTGTGTGTGGAAAGGACTTGTCCATATACATACGCGTGCCAAATATGAAATAGCTATCTGAAGCGACATAGAAGCTATGAGCATTTTTCGAAACCTAAATGCAAAGTGTGACGGACAGTCCGATCACTTGGTATATTCCCTCCTTCGGGGGCATGAAAATAGTGATTAGGTTATAAAAATACTTACAAACACATATATATGATGTGACCAATGTGCATTCAGTTAAATGTAATTATTTCTTATGATAAGACATGAGAAGAAATGAAAAAAATATTGTAAAAACAAGAGATGTGTTTGTAAGAAACACAATTCCCCCTACTGCGCCACTTTGAAGCCATATATTTGACCATTGACCTTGAAGGATGACCTAGACCTTTCACCACTCAATTTGTGCAGCTCCATGAGATACACATGCATGCCAAATATCAAGTTGCTATCTTCAAAATAGCAAAAGTTATGTGCAATGTTAAAGTTTTCGGAAGGACAGACAGACTAATGGACGGACGGACAGACAGACAGTTCAAAAACTATTTACCACCCTTCAGAGGCATAATAAATGTTAAATGTTTTTTTTCCCAATAATGCAACAAATGTAAGCTGATCATTATTGAGCTACAAACCTTAACCAATGACACGGGTTAGCAACCACAATTCACGACACAAATTCATAAATACCACAACCAAGTTTCTACAGCTACATTTACGGTGTTTCTACAGCTACATTCACGGTGTTTCTAGAGGGAAATTTAGGACAGTCACAGGCTACAAGGTTTTCAAACATTACAAACGCAAGAATTCAATTGCTATATTCAACAAATTGAAAATATGATTGAAGACGTTGTAAATATAGTTCTTCTAATAGATTTATATTTTGCCAGTTTGTATCAAAACATGAAATTATTTATTTTTCACTCTTAAAGATGTACATATTAAGTCTTTTATTTTTATTCAGATGCACACATAGATGGTTTAGCATGAAACTAGTGTGTCAAAAAATTAAATATGAAGGAGATACAACAGTAAGAAAATCAATCCTTGATATATGTGCGTACTCAATTATGCCAGATTTGTTTACCCTTTCCCACTTAGAAACGTTTTTTGACGCATTTGTAGTCCCTTAGTTAATTTCATTAAAGACAATAGATTCAAGTTTTTAATGCTTTTCAAACCTTTGATACTGATGAGCAGCAAACAAAACAAAACCTGAACAGACTGCGAGTTACTCGCAGGCTGTTCTGGTTTTATGCTGTTTGCACATAGCCATTTGCACTTTGCTTCTAAGTGGGAAAGGATTAAACAAACACTTTGAATGTTTTGTGATCATTTTTAAAGCCAGTGTCCTAGCCCAAGGGACATGAGCACAACATTCAGGGAATGGGGGCAATCAGTGAACTATCTTCAGACACACCTAGCACAGATAGGAAATTCACTATTCTGTATGATGTTTATATAACAAATGTGGCTTCTGAATTTGCTGATTACCCTGACCAATATTTGATCATTAGATTTAAGACCATAATGTAATATGTCGAAAAATTAAAACAAAACTCTCTAGTTAAAAATACAATGGTTTAAACTTAAATAATGCCCATTTTGACTCATACACTTTGATTAGTGACGTATATTCATGTCAAGTACTAGTTACACTGTCGAATTATTAACTGTATTTAATCCCTTATTGAAAGAAAAGAATTCTGATGAAATGTAACAATATTAAAATGTTTTTCCAGCAAACACACTTCTGGAAGTAATTCTGAAGAGTTTCACCGTCTTGCTTTAAAGGGAGACAATCTCAACATGCACAACAGGACAACAGCCACCATGGTTATATACCTTGCTACATTTACATTTAAACACCTCCGCAACCACCTGTAAAAATGGAGCACACACAATCTGATAACAAAGGGTAGATATTCCCTAGAATAACATGAGCTATCTCAATGCCCCTTTGAAAGTGTAATGTATATTTTCTGTAAATCACCTGATGTACATGTAGCTAAAGCGTCTTTGATAACCGTGCATGCTGTCAAAACACACTTCTTGACATTATAAGCTGCATACAAAAAAAAGAACATAAGAATTTTATTTATTGGAAATCTCAGTTGAATATTTAAAAAGTACTAAATAAAACATATTTTTTTATTACACAACTTTATTGGTCAAATATGAACATGATTACATAAATATCAAAATTTAATGTTAAGCATTGAAACTCATTTTCAAACAAATAACCAAGCAAGAAAGTGTTAGTAAAAGTACATCTATGGACATGAGACTTACACAGCTTTTGTTAACATTCAAACAAAATTATAACATCTCGGATAGCTATGTGTAAATAAAAGACAAACAATGACAGCATTAGTAATAAGAAGCTCTAAATCTTATCTGGCACAAAAACTTAAAGCACTAAAAGCGGTTAACACTAACTATAATAAAATTAAGCACATGATGAGTTAATCTTTTACACTATTGAAAAAGGGGCTATTTATTTAATGGTGGGGCATGGGATATGAGAGGAGAAGTATTTTACTAGAACATATTCATACAGAAAGACTATTAAACTGAATATATATTGTACACATGGAAAGTATGAATGAAATCAGCATGGCAACTAGCACCCTCACAATACCTTTTTTCATACAGCCGTTTTTTTAAACAATCAAGGAACTAAAAATAATGCTATCGTAATGATTTTATCAAAATGTTCAGAATTTAACAAAAACAGGCATATGTCTTTTTAAGGGAACTGTCTAGTATAAACTTTTTGGCACAAACAGAAGTGTTGGTGGAGTGTAACCCTAAGAGAGTATTGTGAGAGTGCCTTAGAAAGGAGAATACAGCGGTGCAATGTGTCATGCATTCAATACAAGCATATTTGTTGCTGTTCACCTACTCGAATATAAATATTTGAGTCGTGTCGAAGACGGGTGACCTAGGAAGGCATAAAGATAATCTAAATAACAGGGGAAAAGTCAAATATATCACAATTAGATTTGAATTAAGGACATTTATTCAACACTAGTATATTATTTCCGCCTTAACAACTGTTTAAGTTAATTAACAATTGTGAAATTTCTCTTCTACTATTGCTAGTAAAAATTAACATACCTATTTTAACATTTTTTCTAAATGTTCTTATCTTAAGTTTCACACGCAAGAATGTTTAAAGGATAAAACATATGGTACAAAGCAACGAAAACCAAAACAGCAATACAAGTTTGTAGCAAAAAAAACTCATGCACTAATTACAAAAAAAGTAACAAGCACACTTTCTTATATTTTAAAACAGAAGTTTGAAATTATAAAACATAAAACATCTATTAACTTTTGGCTTTTTCCTGGTTTATCTAAGGTCCCATTAAATGTATACATTCCTAAAGCAAAATATTTATACAAAATCCGAATTTGATTCCCCACCACCAATTTCCCCAAAACATATTTAAATTTTATATTTAAAGAAGTATATAATTAATATGTATATGCTTTTGTTCTAATTTGAATTAATATAAAGAGTTATGAAATAAGTATTTCCCAAATCAGTGAACTTTTCGCAAGGGAAATATTCCCAATTTTTAAATTGCAATTTCTCCAAAATTGGCAGGAAAAAGCCTGAGCTTACGTAATACAACAAGTTCCCTTATTTGATTTCAAATATAGATGCAAATTATGTGTCAGTACCAAGCACTATTTGCATGTATATTGCATGTATATTTTAAATAAAATTGAGGAAATTTGTTGCAAGAACAATGAATTTAACAATAAATGTTCATTTTCCCTTTTGAAAGGGCTAACTAGTTGTTGTTTTTTTTTCTCAAATATTCTGCCATTCCACACACTTTCCTGAAAGCGCCTACACATTGAACAAGATCATATACATTATTTAAGAAAGCAAGTAGTTTTTTTCTTAACAAAACAAAGCACCACAGTCCAAACTAAATATGCCCCCAACTTTTTCTGAAATCATGCAAACCCCAAAAGGATGTTAAACTTTACACGACGCCAAGCCAACTCCCGTTACCTTTGTTCGCTGGAGTTTTGTAATGCGAGCTTCCACCCCAGTTTTGAGGTCGATGGGCACCGCAAACACGTCAACGTAGTGGTCCATGAGGAATGCGACGAGTTGAATCACAAGCTGGTCATCCATCTCGCCCTCATCATGGCAACACAGCACGGCGCGGGAAAACGTCTCCAGTAACTGCAAGTGATAACATACCTGTTCAATGCTGATATTTAAATCTCTACAGCAGAACATGGTAAATCGTCTCGAGTTATTTTGGCAAAACAACTCCAGTAATTGCAAGTGAAAACATGCATTATAAATGCTGATAGCAATAGGGCTTCGGAAGGGAATGGTAAACCTTGATAAATCATCTATAGTGATTTTGGTACAATAGGCTTTCTAAAATTGATATTAATTTTGATTATGTCATGGTATTTTTGTCCCAAAGTTACAATAATGCATTCATGGATTTACAAAGGCACAAACAACAAGATCATCGGTACTCATTTCGTCCATTATGAAGTTTTTAGTAAGCAAATATTGCAGACATTTTGTAAGATTTATTTTTGAAATGGACATTTTATGCTTAATATTATAAATAAATGCAATAGTCTTACAAATAATCTCAATGGCTGCGTCTTGTCCAATACAAGCTTATCATTGGTAGCCATCTTGTTGATGAGTCGCAGCAGCAGATGCAGACGCCGCCTGTTTGCTGGTGGTAGCAGCAGACACACTAGCTGTAGTGCCTTCACGATACGCTCTGTGCAGTCGTCCATCGTCAGGCCTACAACAACACAAATATTTAGTTAACAAACTTTAGCATAAGAACGAATATTTTGTTAGGAACAGAATAATTTACATTATGTATATAACTTAATTAAAGAACAAAATAATGTACTCTATACAAATATGCATGTAATTATCATGTACGTTTAAATTGTATAAATCATAAAAAAATTATGTTTTGTTATTTAAGAAAACCCGTTACTAACGAATTATAAAATCATATGGTAATAAAGCATGTTAAAAGCGATTGCGTGCTTGGCTCTTGCAGGGATGCACATTTAATGCCCAAAACAAAATGGTGCAGTTTGCATATCAACAAATCAATACGTAAAGAAATAAATCTGAATCTTAGAAATCAATACGTAAAGAAATAAATCTGAATCTTAGAAATCAATACGTAAAGAAATAAATCTGAATCTTAGAAATCAATATGTAAAGAAATAAATCTGAATCTTAGAAATCAATATGTAAAGAAATAAATCTGAATCTTAGAAATCAATACGTAAAGAAATAAATCTGAATCTTAGAAATCAATACGTAAAGAAATAAATCTGAATCTTAGAAATCAATATGTAAAGAAATAAATCTGAATCTTAGAAATCAATACGTAAAGAAATAAATCTGAATCTTAGAAATCAATATGTAAAGAAATAAATCTGAATCTTAGAAATCAATACGTAAAGAAATAAATCTGAATCTTAGAAATCAATACGTAAAGAAATAAATCTGAATCTTAGAAATCAATATGTAAAGAAATAAATCTGAATCTTAGAAATCAATACGTAAAGAAATAAATCTGAATCTTAGAAATCAATACGTAAAGAAATAAATCTGAATCTTAGACTTAACATTAAGATTATGTAAGTTGCACTCCATGAAGGTACATGTAGTTCATATCTAAACTTGGCAAGAAGTAAATGATGATGATTCGATTCTTGTATTTAAGTGTACATTCATCAATAGTATAAATGCAAACTAAGGCAGTGGACTAGATCCGTGTTTAATAGATAAATGCACAAAACATTACCATACAAAAAAAACACTAGTAATTCTCCAAATATTTCATATGCAAATCAGACATTAAGTTAACCCTTTCCTTCCAAGAAGCAAAGTGAGAATGGCTAAATGCAAACAGCATAAAACCAGAACTTCCTGCTAGCAACTCAGGCTTTTCAGGTTGTATGCTGTTTGCTGCTCATCAGTATCTTTGTGTTGGAAATAAAGCCTACAAAACTTGAATCTAGTAATAAAGGTCTTTCATTTATATTAACTACAAGCGCCTCAAAATGTGTATCTGAGCAGGAAAGGGTTTATGTTTTAAGCAGTAAGCAGTACATACTATCATCACTCTCCCTTATCCGGCCCTGGCATTGTTTCTGCAGCTCGTTCTCAATTGGGGGAGCTGCCCCAACGAGATCTGACAGGCTTAAGCTCCGCCCATTCCCGACCTCTTTGCCCCCAGGCCCTCCCTTAGAGCTCCCATCTGAGACCGATGATAAGTTTTTAATCCCAGGGTCAGGACGTTCTACAACAGACTTCCTATGGGGTGCATGCAATGATGCCGTCGAGAGAGATTTTTTCCGTTTAAAAAACGATGGTCGTTTGGATGCGTCTATGACTGGCTCGTGGGTTTTGGGGTATTTGGATTCTGGGTAAAGGGCATCAAAGCTAGGTGGGCGATTATGGATGGGCGGTTTACTGCGATACTTCTCAGATCGGTCCACATATCCCGCTGTGCAAGACTCAGTACGGTTTACGGCTGGCAGGCGAGAAACAGGCGTGTCATAGGATGAACTGTCAGAGGAAGATCTTGAGTAAACACCCACTGTACATCCATAAGAACTGTCATCATTTAAACCATAACCTGTACTACACCGTCTTGCGGAATTCTTATCTTTCTTAGATTTCCTATCTCGTATTGACGGCCCTCTGTTGAACAAGTTGTGCATCGAGTGACGCAAAGAAGTCTTTCGAAAAAACGAAGAACCGGTGCTGGATGGAGATATATCTGATTCAAAATGAGTCTCAACCGGAGTGTGATGGGACTGGTTTCTGCTGTCCTCATGGTTATAGTCTGTTGCAATCCCATCGCCATAAAAAACCCGTGTCACAGTTTGATTGTCAGGCCCAAAAGCTGTCTCAAACCTCGTCAAAGGAAGACCATCTCCATTAGGACTTGTCCGACTGTTTTCGTGAACTGGATGAATGGGCGAAAGATCAAGAATGTTCGTTGCACTGGAATAGCCTTCAGAAGCATCTTGGCACTCTGTCAATGGTTTATAACGTCTCGTTAAAGTCATGAGCAAATTTTCAACAGATTTGAAGGAGATTAGCGTCTTGGGTGTGGAGTTAAAGTATTCATTGTTAGTCGGATAAGCTGAAGAAGAGCCTTTGAAATATGGCTCAACACCAGGGTGAGATTTTCCGTGATTGGTTGCTTTTACTGCACAAAGGCACACGCAGCAAATGTCAATGTCGTTATATAAAGGCGAACAGAAATAAGTCAACGTTGTTACAGCCAGGTGAATATTACGTTGTTAGAAAAATGGCGTGTCAGGATGTCCAAGATGTCAACAGGTGATGAAATGAAAGAAAACGTACAACAAATGTTAGTTAAAATTTGTGATTTAAACTCAAAAGCAATATTGGAAAGATTTATATATACATGCCGGGTTATAAAAGCAATTATAGAAAGATTAATAAATAAACATGGGTTTTTAAACATGCATGCTGTAACAATGTAAGTAAAGAACAATGTTAATAATGTGAATAGGACATATGCAAATAAAATCAGTTTTAAATTATTTTGAAAACACATATAAATTTTCATTAGATAAAATGGTGCATGGCTTAATATACACATGTTCAAAATGTCTTAATTCATTTACATATCCGCACAAAAACAGTATCACTTAGATCAACATAAACAAACAAAAAAAATTTATTGTGACAGGAAACAATAAAATGCATACCAAAAATACTTTTAAAAACAACAAAACAAAGCACTGATTAGCCTTGAGAACGGACAGTCAAAAACTTTAATTAATAATAAAAATAAGACCAAATATGAAGAACTCACCAAACACATTTGTTATCACTTCGTACATATTGTATGTCATTAAGGGTTCCTTTAGGCCGCAAAAATAGTCCTTCACTACACGAAAAACATCTTTCTCAAAACCGGGATAGTTCGGAAGATTTTCGTCTGTCTTGTCTGGCCCTAAACAGGATAGATAAGCCATGAAAAATTATCTTGACAATTGTCATCATTTGTTACTGCTGGCCATGAGTAATTACACACGCATCTTAATTTATCACTTTATATTATGCCTTGTCCTTGCAAACTAAAAGACGGTGTAACACAGGGAACCTTCATTTCTTTTCAATGTTAACAATCATAAAATTGTCTAAATAGCACAAATTTTAGAAGTGTTATTATTTAAAAATTCATTTTATTTAAATTTGATAATTGAAAATATCTGATCAATACTTACAGTAGGCCAAACATTTCATTGCTGATAATGCCCAGTGTGGTAGTTGATCTGAAAGAAAAACATTTGACCTCATTATCATTTTAATGATGTCATGAAATTGGACTGCATACAAAGATTAAATCAAAATGAGTTGACAAAAACATGAAAAATATTTATACAAATTATCACTTACTACTGGATCTATGCTAAGATCAATTAAGCATGCAGAGAAAAGTGTGAATGTGATAAATATTGAGCAATTATATGTGTAATACAGTATGAACTTTTCTTCAGAATTAAAAATGCACAAAGCTTTATATGCATATTTTAGACAATCTCAAAGCTTTCAGAATATTTTTTGGAAGTAAATTTTATGTACCAGTACCTTTCGGGTCTATATTGGTGACGACACCACTCTTGTTGATGTAGAGACAGTTGTGCATGATGTTGCGACCGCTGACATATCGCGGCTCAATGATGTCATCAAGGCCTTGAACACCAAGAATCTTCTCAAGGCTATACAAATGAATGACATTATCTATTATTAAGAAGCAATATTAATCTAATATTTCTGAGATGTCATGAAAATTCTCCTGCCCATGATCCCATTCACATGGGCTATTGATTTAACTTCTCTGTTATTGAAATTTTACTTAGACACAATTTTTTTAAGTTCATCTTCCCCTGAATAAACAGATGTAGAGATAATTTTTTTATGAAATATAAAAATATGAATAACAATGTCCTTTGAATTTGATGGACTTGAAAAAATAACTTTGCAAATGCTTTATTCTTTATTTTTAAATGAGCACTTATTTAACTGTTTCAAGGATTATTGATTCAATTTAAACAATAAATTTCAGCGTTTTCACATCCAAAAGATTACACATTAGTCAGTTGGTTTGGTAATAACCATAACAAATACAACACCTTTCAAATGTAAGCAATTTCCACTGCTCTTCAATTTCTTGCGCTGTAAGCGGCTTGGTCACAAAATGACACTCTGGCAATGTCGTCTTGTTATCATGCAATGATGGCAATGAGGACATGCGGTCGAAATCAAGCTTGACTGGTTCCGCATGACTGGTTTTCTCCTCTGTATGACGACGCAGGTTAGCAAGTTTAAGGTTGTTTCGCAGAGCGATGGGTGTGCGGATCGATTTTGACGGTGATGCAAGGGTGAGTCTGGAAAAAATGTACGGACTTCAGCTAAAAGCGTCAAATACAGACATAAAATGAAAATGTCTATTAATAAGAGCGCCAATAAGGTCATTGACACAAGTTATTTGTGAAGAAAAACTGTTTTAAACATGGTATATCCATGAATTGGCTCTGAAGAGATAGTTTCACAACTAAAATTTTGCATGTTTAGTCAGATTGAGATTGAGAAAAGGATGTTTCATTTATTTTCAGATTTCGCTGCCATGAAATTTTACAGATATGTAAAATCAGGCATATTTGTTGGATCTTAAATATGTAAAGTTCTAATTTTTTTCAAAAAACTTGAAAAGTTCTATAAGTGTTCAACAATTTAGGTTGGTTTCACAGCATACATTTTGTTCTGCTAAAAGGTCTAATCACTTAATATACATGTAAAATCGCTACCCAACAGTCATTATTCTAATGCCAAACCTGAAGAGCCTGCTGCTGTCTGTAAACTCGCCCCGGTTGTGTTTGGGTCCCCGTACATCCTCAAACAGCCGAGATTTGTGGAGCTTCTTCAGCAGTTGTACGGCCTGAGCTCTGACATGAAGGGAGACATTGATCATTAATAAGGCATAGTTTTACTTCTGGAGGGATGGGGCCGGGGTCCTTCCTGGAGAAATATTTATAAAGAACAGCAGCTTTATATTGAAAATACTTAACTTATGAATATCTAGCTGATTAAAAAAAAAATCATTATTAAGAAAGAAAACAGTGTTTGTTTTTAGCATATAACTACTTGCTTACTGAAATTAACATTAAAAAGAGCTTGTCACAGTAGTGCCAAATCCCCGCCAAAATGGGTTTGCTTGTATGACAACATTTGTTTTAGAGAGTAGAATAATATTTGTAAAAACAAATAAAGGGAGATCATTCATTATGCTCCAGACACAAATTTACTTTGAAATTAAATAAAGGATTATAATTCAAACACTTAGGTAGATAGAGTTATGGTTCTTAGTCACTGCACTTACGGACAAAATTTACTTTGAAGTTATATAAAAGAGGAGATAATTCAAAAACTAAGGTAGACAGAGTTATGGTTCTTAGTCACTGCACTTTTCCTACTTGCCATCTGTTTATATTTCAAGTTTCAAGTAAATCCCTTCAGTAGATTTAGAGTTATGCTTCGGACAAAAATTTACTTTAAAATTATATAAAAGGGGAGATAATTCAAAAACTAAGGTAGATAGAGTTATTGTTCTTGGTCACTGCTCCGGACAAAGTTTCAGCCGGCGGACAGACAGACAGGACCAATTACTATATCAGTATATCCCCTCCGAAATTTTTTTCGGCGGGGATAACAAAATATTTTTTTAATCTAAGGGCAAATATGTACTTTTTGCTGGAGTAAAGAGGAAAAATTTGACCCTAAATATATACAAAAATATGCCCTGATTATGCAACTCTGTTTATTCATTAATGAAGATTATCATTTTTACGCATTAATGAAGATTATCATTTTTACGACTTCTATTGAGAGAAGCAGTTTACATTTTAATTTAATATGGTTACAGGTACAACTTCAAGACATGATTTGAACGCAACATAGACATGCACTGAACACAAATGTGAATACTTTATATTTATACTTTACGGCTGTTAAAAAGTATATAAATTATATTTCAGTGAACCAACAAGTATTTTCTCTTTCTTTTTACCATTTTGTGATATTGATTTGTCATTGTTCCCATTTCACAATTCTAAGTACATACTTTGTGCACTTAAGAACACCATCTTAAATTTAAAGAATCATAATATTTTTTATATTAATTTTCACAAAATTAATGCTTAGAATTGCTTTAAACAGATTTCATGTAAGTGCAGTACAATCAATGAAAATGTGCATGCTTCTGAAAATAACTTTAGTAGCCCTGCTAATTATTTAAATAAATGATAAGTATCATATGCCGAGTATTCACTGACGCACTCAAAGAATTTGAATTAGCATTTGACCCACAAGCCATACCATGCCAAATTATTGAAATTGTTGACATCAGCCCAATACAAATTAGGATCTAAACTTAATAAAACATTTATATTTTCGGTAATTGAATATAAGGTCAAATATTTTATTATGTAGTAGTCAGTCAAATGTCATTAAACATTTGGCGTAGGTGTTGATGAAATAAATTTGAACCATTAAATCAAATGTGTACTGATGTGTAAAATGTAATAGTTCAACATTTGTCTTTTTCACAAGAACACAGTGTAACTATTGAATTCTCGTAATTTTGACAATCTATTATAGCACATTAATTTTAATTACTTATAGTAATAATCTATGGAAATAAAATAATTTAAATTCATCCCAAAATAGAATTGAATAAAGATCATAAATCTTTAAGTACATAATAATTTTTGGTAAATCATGGCATACTAGTATTTAATACATAATTCATAATTTTTTATATGGACTTTTATTACACATATTATCTATATTGCTGAATAGAAGAAAAGAAAAGAATCAATCAATGCTACGGCTAAAATGTAAAAACCAATGACAACATTTTGGTCATGTTTCATTGAACAAAGAAAATATAAAACAGAAGTGCTGGATCTCATGTCACATCTGACCATTTCACACATAAATAATTCAGCCAATTTTGCTACCCGTGAAACTTGTCAGCTTAAATCCCACAGTAGGAGACCACTGTCACAAATCCTAGTGTCTGACACCATCTGGTGTTAAAAATATAATAAAACACCATATGATTTGTGTGAAAACTGATTTAAAGCCCAACACTTTTCAAGTTAGACCAGGGTTTTTTTTCCTTCTTTGGGACCCGCCGAAAATCGGCCCTTTCCCTCAGATTTTTTTCCCCTCAGCTGGTAAATTTTCCCCTAGATTTCATTTTCCCATAAAAAAAAAATTTTCCCCCAAAATTCAACGTTTCGCGCGATTTTTTCCCCTCAAAAAAGACCAGGCCCTTCCCCCAAAATCAGATAAAAAAACCTGTAGACCAAGTACGATCTTTATCAGCTGAGAGTACTATAATAGTGTTTCTCCTGGCAGATATTGATGACTTAATAGAAATGTCTATCATCGCAATCATTAATCTTAAAATTACGCTATCATCTGCTTTCTATACAAATCTTGGATCTTCAGACAAAATTTGTAGAACAAACCACCCTTGAATCATGAATTATGATACAGAAAAAGACAAGAGAGTTAGACTATACATTGAAAATGAGGTATATTTTAAGTTACATACAATAATGATCAATAGTCTAACAGAGATGATTGATTTTATTATTTTCTATAAAAAATTACACTGACTTGAAGTCATCTGTATTATTACCTGTACAGATCTGAACTGAACAGCATGATTTAAACCATGATAACATTTTTAACAGAAAAGAATCTTTAGTAGGTCAATATAACCTTCAGTACATCCCCGTAGGGAATACACAATGAAGCGTTTGAACCCATATGTAAGGCAATTATCTAACGAACTTGTCAACCATAAAGGTATCACCTCAGTTTTTATGATGGTATTGTAATGTTATCAGACTAATCTTGTAATTGCATCAAGCATTTCTACATTCTAGTACAATTTACTCTCTAACAAGAGCTACTTAGTATACTTAATCCCTATATATCATGCAATTTTGCACACATTGATATAATTATTAAGATTTTAATGCTTTTAGATGTGTAAAGTATAAAATATTACTCAATTATTAGCAAGATATTTTTTTAAACTTTTATTAGCTATTAGCAACTTATTTTATTGAGAATATTTTACTCTAACCAAAGAAGCTTAAAAGGGGTCTTCTGAATCTTAAATAAAAACAATCATAGTGCATGTATGCTGCACTTGTTAACAAGGCCATTGTTGAATATAAATGTATGTATGGATAACAATGCAACAATGAACATAATTAAAGTAATCAACGCAGAAAAGAATTTCTTAAATAGAAATGTACCTTGTTTGTTTAACAAATGATGGGAAAGCAATGTACAATATCAAATTAATACAATTATTGAATGCATTTTAAAATGCTAATTTTGCCATAGAAAAACACACACACTTTACTTATATCATTATGATATTCTAATGTTTGTGAAAATATCGAAATATGATTTCAGAAACAACTTAATATATTGGTACCTTGAGACATCAGTGCCAAAGTTTGGATTTTCTGTCAAATATTGATGCATCCATTCAACTGCATCGGACGCAACAAAACATTCATCATAGGTTTTCATATATCGTCTGTGTCGCCCAAGTTCAATGCCATTCCGAAACGACCGTATAAGGCTATTCCACTGAAAATTGAAATCAATTAATTATACACATAACACAGGGTCCGAGGAATTTCAGTAGATTTTGAAAACCAGGAGTCAAAATGATCCAAGGTCTCAAAATTATGAGGGGTCAAAATAAAAATAAATATGGTCAAAATATTGAAGTAACTGAAATGTTCCCAAATGCATATATAAGGTTTTGTAATAGATTATGTATCATAGTATTGAATACAACATTTTTACAAACACTTTATTATTTCCATAAAAGATAATTTCTGTCAAAATGATGCAAGGCGTATTTTGTGCAGGAGTACAAAAATGAGAGAATTGCAACTTGCTTGCATCAAAATGCAGGATTTTGCTTCAATTGAAATCACTGTTAAACCTGTTGCAATATGGTTAACATTAACATTGTGTTCAGCAACACCGTTTCATTATTTCCCAACTGAGACCCTTGATGGGCACAGTTCTGGCAACAGTCAGACTAGACTGTCTGCTCCAGAAACAAAGTCTGAGCCAGCAATGGGCTATAAAACATACCCAGCCGTTTTTCTTCCCCAATTGGTAAAACTACCTGTACCATACCAATTGGGCAAAATTAGCGTGAAAAACTCTGAAATTGGGAAAATTCGAGTAGTGCAATCTTCCCATTGGGAATTATAGTTTTTTTCAATTGCTTGGTATAAAAGCAAAATCATCTCAAATATTGTATTACATTCATGTTGGCTTGAAATGTTCAGTGTAAGTGCTGTTTTTATTTTTAACTTGCAGATAATGCATTTTTGGAACAAATTTGTCGGAATTTGCCGTCCTTTTTTGGAAATTTAATACAGACAGCAATTGGGAATTTTGTAGTTTTTCTTCAATTGGGAAAGTACCTTTTACGGGTACTTTATAAAGAAGGGAAAAATCGCTGATACCTGCTGGACATTTATATTTAACACTATAATTAATTGTTGATCAGAAGTATCATCACTTTAAAAGTAACCTGATTAAATAAAAAGCATCATAGGAATTATACAACCATAAATTTACAAATATAACAGACCTGATTTGAGAATTTTAAAAATTTGGAACAATTTATAGTCGAAAAAATATGATGTATTTGTGTTTCCGTATACATTCATGGTATCACAACTAGCTATAAGTGTAACTCACTGTAACTTGTAAGATACTTTCAAAAGTTTCATGACAGCATATTAAACATGAACAAAAAGAAAACTCTCCTTACCAATAGTGTCGCCCTATACGGACCTGCAGTGATGTGTTCTCCCATACTTTAATCAAAAAAGACTCGACTCATATTCCGAATAATAATTATCACAGACAAATCTTCAAATTTAACATTTTAGCTCATTCAAAAAATGTCAATACTTGAGCAAGCACCTGTTCACCCAATGTTGACAATTTTGAATTGTTACAAAAGTACTGATTGGATGCTAGTTGTAATCTAAACTCCGATTGGTTGAACTAAGAGGAGTAGCACTTCCGTCAAAATGGCCGTCATGGAAGGTCCACTAAGCAAGTGGACTAATGTAGTCAAAGGATGGCAGTATCGCTGGTTCGTTTTAGATGACACCGCCGGCTTACTTTCGTATTACACAGTACGTCTCATCAAGCTATTCACTCATCCTTCGCCTATTAACAATAATTCATGATAAACCCAGTTGTGGTATTTATTGTATACCTTCCCCACCCACTTGCTTTAGCATTATGAGTAAATATTAATTAAGTCTCAGCTTTTAATCAATGTTTGGTGTGAAAATTCGGACACTTGACAAGCGAGTGAACAGATGCTCAGTTTGTTTGCCAGTCTCGATGAGTAATCAACTAGTGTGATTAGTTGATAATTAAGTCCTAGCTCAAAATGAAGTGTTATTGATTAAAATGCTAATTTTAAATTATATTGATAGATGCCAATCAGTTTGCTATTTAATTGTGTCACTTTCATTTCATCCATCCTCATTTAGATTAAATTGATTCCAATGAAAAAAACCTTATCATTTAAGTGTGTTTGTTTTTAAAAAATAATAAATTGATCATAATTGATTATATTGTTTCTGTTATAAATAATAAAAAAATAAACGAAAGCATTTTTATTTTAGTTTAATAAAAAAAAAAAAATTCTGGCTCTTAACAGACTCCACTGTCTTCTCTTGGTAGAAGTGTTGAGGAGTCTTTTCATGTAGTTACTGAACAAATGAAGTAATTGTTTAAAAAACAAACAACATATTCTTCCACAGGAGTACTGTTGTACTGGTCCCAAAACATTGTTCTCAATTTAAAAAAACAACCATTATTATATATATTTTAACAATCATTTTATTAATTGTATTTCATTAATATTATTTGTTCTTTTTTAATTGTACATGCATTAAATGTCAAAGTATATTTTGTATAAAAAAGTAACTTTATAACTTATATAAGTGATACTTAGCTTTATTTTTATGTCATTAATAACTTTTTTAACATGACAACATAAACCATCAAATATAATGTCAACGTTAATCAAACATTATGCTGCATAATTGTTACATAATTATGACATTAAACATAAAATCGCACATCCTAAAAATAAAATAAAAATCAAACATCTAAACAACAAAGATCTTAATTCAAATTAATGCTTTCATATTTACACGGTTAGAATTGGCCATACTCATAGTCAGATTTTTTGACCCTCAATATTAAAGAATTCTTTTGTTTTCTACCAGCTCTAATTATCATATTAATTATTGGTATTTGTTACTGGTATTTGCAGCACATTATACTTTTAAAGTATTATCTACTTTCAAATAATTAACCTGTTGATGTTTAAAACAATATCCTTGTTTTAATCAATTTTCTTTTTTAATGGCATGATCTTAATTTTAATAATTTAGCCAGTCTTTAGCTCTTCATTTGAGCCTCTAGAGCTAAAATCTTGTTTGTGATTGACCTTGTGTTTTCATCAGATACTGTCCAGTCATTCACTAGCAACATTGTGTCATAAACTACAGGTGGCTGACTTTATGGTCTGGTCTTGGTAGCAGTATAGTGTTCAGCAGTCTTTTCCTGTAAATGTGTTTAGCCAGATTCGCCTTGCTATGGCAAAATTCTTCTATTTTGGGCTATTTTTTTTAAGTTTTAATGAAGAGAAAGTTGTAGCCAAATATAATTTTATTTAGCCAAATAGGTCAATTTGTAGCTATTGGCAAATGTCAGAGCCCTGACTGTATTTATTGGAAAAATGTATTACTCGTTTCATCAAAATAGAAATTCTATCAAAGGAGTTGTACTGGTCCAAAAATGTTCTACTCACTTAAAAAAAAGTCTCCCTTATAATTAATAAGAATATTGTAATAAATTATATTCCATTAATGTCATTTGTTCTATTTTCATTATTCATGCATATTAATTGGATGGTATATTCAATACAAAAAGTAACTTCATAAGTCATAATAAACTTTATTTTTATATCATAAATAACTTTTTTGACTAGCAAAACAACATAAAGCATCAAATATAACGCCAACATCAAATAAGCAGTATGCTGCATAAATGTTGCATAATTATGGCATTGAACACTCAGGAGGGAAGCTCATATATTCATGTATTATATTTATATATATATATATGCTTTAATAGAGCATATATAGCATATATATATAAAAACATAGGGGCTTCCCCCCTGTGATTGAACATAGAATGACAAATCAGAAAAAGGAAATATTGAACATCTGAACAACAAAGATCTCAATTTAAATTAATACTTTCATATTTACACAGTTGCGATTGGTCATATTCACAGTCTGATTTTTGGACACTCAATATTTAAGAATTATTTTGTTTTCTACCAGCTCTAATTATCGTTTTAATTATTGGTTTTTTAACAGTTATTTGCAGTACTTCTTACTTTCAAATTAATATCTGCATGTGCTTGTTTTAGCTCTGGAGTAATGTAGAAATTTATGTTGGACAC
Source organism: Dreissena polymorpha (assembly GCF_020536995.1). Classification (NCBI taxonomy): domain Eukaryota; kingdom Metazoa; phylum Mollusca; class Bivalvia; order Myida; family Dreissenidae; genus Dreissena; species Dreissena polymorpha. The sequence goes on from NC_068366.1 coordinate 74,476,830, forward strand.
ATTAAATAAAAATAACACATATCAAACCCTTTCCTGGGCTCATGATGGAAATCTGATGTTAGGGAATCTTGGAAATTCATTTCCACTGTAGATCATGCCTATGGTAATTTTCACAAGGCGGATTTTCATTCCTATGTTGTTTTGACGATCGGGACATTCCTGTCTACGTTATTTTGGCAAGCGAGACATTTGTTTCAACCTTATTTGAACAGTCCGGACATTGGTTCCTACATGTGTACATTATATGGATATCCTGGAAATTGGTTCCTTTATTATTGTTATTCCGGACATTCATGCTCAAGTAACATTTTTAAGAATTAGTGAACGGAATTCAAGAAAAGAGCCGCTTAAGAAGTTAATATGTTGTCTTCTATTTATATTGTGCTGATGATGTTTTCCACAAGAAAGAAAAGAAATAAAAAGAAGCAATATTTACATTTATAAACATATAAACACAATGAACTATGCACAAGAGAGAACAAAAAGTGTCAATACTTAGTTAAGTAATTTGTCCAAAAACCATTGAAATAAATTGGTGGGCTTATTTTAAATCTGACCCCCTTACTCTTAGGCTATCTGAGGCTAACTGTTAACAAGTATGGTACATTAAATTTTCGGCTAATTAAAGGTGATAACCTTTTACGGACGTATATAATTTGTTGAGTTTTGCATCTAATTATGAAACCTATGTCCGGGATGTCAATATTGAGTAGGAACCAATGTCTGGGCTTTCAAAACAACAAACGAGCATGTGTTATCAAATTAATTTAGGAGCAAATGTCCAGATTGTCAAAATAACTTAGGAATGAATATCCACCTTGTTAAAATAAGCATAGGGAAGATTGTTTGTGGAAGCGAACGTCTGGATACCGATGAAAAGTGTCTGTATATCTGGGCTTGGTCAATGGATATTATAGTTGGTAAGATGTCTCCTCACTAAATGTAGCACCAATGTGGGCTTTAAGTTTATTGTTTCTGCAATGGCAAAACCAAAACATACTGGTTTGATTTGGTTTTTACTTTATATCTTGTACATGTATGTATACTGTACGAAATATTTTCTTGTATGCAATATTTTATTATTTTTCAGTCAAAAGATAAAATGAAAAGAGGCTCAAGAAGAGGTTGTGTAAGACTGAAGGTAAAGTTTTATCCCCTACCGGTTTCACCGGAGGGGACTTATGGTTTGCGCTTTGTGCGTCTGTCAGTCTGTCTGTCTATCTATCTGTTTGTCTGTCTGTCTGTCTGTCTGTCTGTCTGTCTGTCTGTCTGTCTGTCTGTCTGTCTGTCTGTCTGTCTGTCTGTCTGTCTGTCTGTCTGTCTGTCTGTCTGTCTGTCTGTCTGTCTGTCTGTCTGTCTGTCTGTCTGTCTGTCTGTCTGTCTGTCTGTCTGTCTGTCTGTCTGTCTGTCTGTCTGTCTGTCTGTCTGTCTGTCTGTCTGTCTGTCTGTCTGTCTGTCTGTCTGTCTGTCTGTCTGTCTGTCTGTCTGTCTGTCTGTCTGTCACACTTTTCTGGATCCTGCAATAACTTAAAAGTTTGTATGCCCCTGGATCGAAAGATCGGGGTATATTGTTTTTGGCCTGTCTGTCATTGTATGTGTCAGTGTGTCCCAAAACTTTAACCAAAACTTTAACCTTCTAAATAATTTTTGCAATATTGAACGTAGCAACTTGATATTTGGCATGCATGTGTGTCTCATGGAGCTACACATTTTGAGTGGTGAAAGGTGAAGGTCATCCTTCAAGGTCAAAGGACAAAAAAATAATTCAAAGCGGCGCATTAGGGGGCATTGTGTTTCTGACAAACACATCTCTTGTTCATATGTTTTCATGGATAGATGGACATTATGCATGTCATTTCATTTTGTTCCTACGTCAAAAATTCAGGTGGCAACAAATAAAAAATAAATATTTAAAAATCTGACAATGGTGGAGCCGCTTGGCAATAGTCTTGTTTTTTCTTTCTTTGTATTATTTCAACAATATTTATAGCATTAAAGGTCTTCTTTTCTCTTATCTGACAAAGAGTGAACTGTCTTAAACACAACTGTTTGTGTTGACCATGGCAGGGGGCCAGTTCACATAATACCATGCTTTGCCGTCTGGACAGATTTGAGGGTGTGGGTCAAATAACAAAAGATTTAACTCGGCTTTTAGTTTGAAATAAGATTGTTAGTATGCGAATGATGTGTGTGTATGATACATTAAGTGAAGTGTTCAATTGAAGATGTGTTTGTATTTTGGTATTTTGCCTTTCAAGCAACATGCATTATAATCAAATTGAAAATAAAACATATAATTATATTATAGACAATTCATGTTAACAGTGTTTGTCTTGTTCAATGCAGGGTGCAATAATAGGAATAGATGATGAAGATGACAGTACCTTCACAATAACTGTAGACCACAAGACTTTCCATTTTCAAGGTAATTAAAAAAACACTCTTTATTGCTCTGTCATGCAGAATGCATAGTTATAAAATCCTAATCACTTGAACATGGCCCGCAGCATACAAATATTAAGATCCTGATAACTTCCTCTCATGAGTTATAGAAATAATTTGAATTAAAAAGTATTTTAGATTTGTGCACAATAATGACTCACTTAAGAATATGTCTGAATTCTTTTTTGTTTGAAATACAAATAACACATAAAAAAAATCCATGCAAGCAATGGCAGGTGTAAACTTGTTACAATATGACTTAAAGCATGAGAATTATCTTTTTTTGATTATCAATTGATTGTGTTTTCATTTTTATGCCCCCCCCCCCCTCGAAGAAGAGGGGGTTTATTGTTTTGCACATGTCGGTCCGTCCGTCTGTCGGTCTGTCATTGATCATGACTGGCAGATAACCCCTATTGATTTTCAGGTCACTAGGTCAAAGGTCAAGGTCACAGTGACTTGAAATAGTAAAATGGTTTCCGGATGATAACACAAGAATGCTTAGGCCTAGGATCATGAAACTTCATAGGTACATTGATCATGACTGGCAGATGACCCTTATTGATTTTCAGGTCACTAGTCTTTTCTTAGCCTCGCTAAGTACCGGTAAATTAACCTGTGTTGAACCCTAATCAGTTGTTATGTCTTGCTTTGGAAAACGGGGCTTAATGCATGTGCGTAAAGTGTCGTCCTAAATTAGCCTGTGCGCATCTGGAATGACTCTTTCCCCATAGAATGTTCAATTTGTGCTTAGAAGAGACTCCTTTTAACCCAAAATTCAATAAAAGGGTAAAGTGTTGTCCTTGATAAGTATGTTCATTCTTCACAGACTTATCTGGGGTGACATTTTATGCACATGCATTAAGTCCTGTTTTCCCAGAACGAGGCTAAATTATTTTCCAGCTCGGGATGCAGAGGAGAGGGAACAATGGATAGACGCTCTGGAGATCACCATAGTTCAGCACAGCAAACATTCACATCAGCTGGTAAGTATTGTGGGGGCCATGCTTATAGGGCTCGAACATGAGCAAAGACTTGTACGCTGGTTTTGCTATTCTCACAATTTAGCATTTGTGTTTCAACAAAATGGTTTTATCAGGTTGATGAATTGCAGACATGGAAAAAGCCTGCAACAATTTACAGGCCAGATCGCCCTACGAAGAGCAAAGATTTACAGGCTAGTTGTAAATTTAACCGACCTCAATTATGCATGTGCTAGTGTCAATGTGTTTTTCTGTTCAATGAGAAAATGCTCACTGTTGTTTACTGATAAATTCTGATAAATAATTCTGTTATGTATATTAACACAACAAACATATGAGATTCTTCTCTAAATTTGATTTTCTATTTTATATTCTTTAAACATCTTTTGCTTCGACATGGTTATTCAAGTCAAAACTATTGGATCTATTCTGTGGCATAGTGCATATACAGTAAATCAATGTGTTGATGTCACCCCAAAGCACTTACAAATGCAAAAACAAACTATACCAACAATGCTTTCACAAAACTGTTATTAATTACCATCAATAGAACAATTTCAAAGGTCTTTATTTATAAGCAGCAAACAGCAAAATCCTTTTGATTAAGGTAGTGCATCCGTAATGATTTCGGGCGATTTATTTTACGATCATTGCCGATCTTCAATGATCGGTAATTTCCGAGAGATGAATTTTATTTTTTTCTAACTTCGAATGTTGATATATGTTTACCTAATTCCTTTACAGTATTTTCACAATAAATATTGACTTTGATCCAAATATCATCTGAAATATACGATTTCGCGATTTCTTCAAAGATCGCAGAGACTTTTTAAGTGTTTACCTATTTATATCTAATTTAAAGGGACTGTCAACCACGACGACAAAGAAAAGAAAAGTTGTAAAATACATCTTTTTTTACAATTATTAGATGATATTGATTAAAATATCACGATTTTTATATTACATTACTTGAAAAAAGTTCATATTTTCAGTATATTAGGTAATAAAATTTCGCGCTGTGAAATGGAAAGTACATCGCGAAAATAGGTGACATGACGATATACACACTATAAATAACACAAGTAGATTGAACATTTTATATATAAAATATACAATTCACTAAGCATGCACAATATGCATTCCTGGGGTTACTATGTGATGATGATGATCAATCTACTGGCGTTATTTATAGTTAACTGGAAGTTACCTGGTAGACATACCCAGTAAAATTTATTGCCGAATATACTGAAAATATGAAAACTTAACAACTTTTTTAAAGTAATGTAATATACCAGTCGTGATTTTTTAATAAATATAAACTAATAATTGTAGAAAAATACGGTATTTTACAACTTTTCTTTTCTTCGTTGTCGTGGTTGACAGTCCCTTTAAGCTTTTACTAATGTGACGTTGTCGTGGCTGAGTGGTTAAAGCGATAAACTATAAATCTTTTGGGATCTTCCCGCGCAGGTTCAAATCCTGCCGACATCACATACTTTTTGCGGCGTATTTTATTTCTTTTCTAACGTAATTTGATTAAATATAGCATATAAGCTTTGTTTATTGTTAAATATGTTGCAATTTTTATGCACATTCTTTAATTTTTAAAATTAAAACAACGTTATGGCTAAATTGGGTCATTTACTGCTGAAAATACGAATCATGCATGTTGCATTTTTATTTTTATTTAAAAGAGTGAACGGGTTATCTCTCTATTTCTTGGTATTTTTGCTGTATATAGTGTATCTAAAAAAACTTAGTTCAAAATATTACTTAAATGATACTATTTTGAATTTTATGACACTTTGTTTTTAACCAACCCAATTTCTACTTGGCTGAAACCACTGACATACCATGGCGCTCTTCCATAGATAACAAGTTATAAAAAATAAATGTCTGTAAAAGAATACTTATTTTATATTGTTTAAACTTAAAACACCTTTACTGCATCTGTACACACCAACTGCATGCCCATATTTGGAAATCTGGATGAATTATGGAGCTTTCATATACCCCTGTGTGCAAATAAACTGGACAAAAGCTGAGCTTGGGGTGGTTTTGAAAAAAATATTTGTATGCCCTCCTTCGAAGAAGAGGGGGTATATTGTTTTGCACATGTCCCGTCGGTCGGTCAGTCCGTCCACCAGATGGTTTCCGGATTATAACTCAAGAACGCTTAGGCCTAGGATCATGAAAATTCATAGGTACATTGATCATGACTGGCAGATGTCCCCTATTGATTTTCAGGTCACGAGGTCAAGAATGCTTAGGCCTAGGATCATGAAACTTCATAGGCACATTGATCATGACTGGCAGATGACCACTATTGATTTTCAGGTCACTAGGTCAAAGGTCAAGGTCACAGTGACTCGAAATAGTAAAATGGTTTCCGGATGATAACTCAACAATACTTACGCCTAGGATCATGAAACTTCATAGGTACATTGATAATGAGTGGCAGATGACCCCTATTGATTTTCAGGTCATAAGGTCAAAGGTCAAGGTCACAGTGACTCGAAACAGTTAAATGGTTTCCGGATGATAATTCAAGAATGCTTACGCCTAGGATCATGAAACGTCATAGGTACATTGATCATGTCTGGCAGATGACCCTTATTGATTTTCAGGTCACTAGGTCAAAGGTCAAGGACACAGTGACAAAAAATATATTCACACAATGGCTGCCACTACAACTGACAGCCCATATGGGGGGCATGCATGTTTTACAAAAGCCCTTGTTTTAAAAAGCCTACCTAAAAATTTGCATGTAGTTCAGTGAAATGATGCTGATTAAGAAAATAATACATTAGATTATATTTGGAAAAGTGCCCATTACGGGTGAGCTTCCTTAATATGAAACAGAAATGGACACAAACATATTCTGTTTTAGCTTTAATTTATGAAAATTAGGTTTCTTTCATTAATTTCAATCAAAATGTTACCGTAGCAAAAGTAAAAAAAATCACATGTCATTGTTATTAAGTAGTGGTATATTATTAACATCAATTAAGTGTGATGTTTGGCATAATCTGCACAAACACAATTAGACAGTTAAAGATTACATGCAAGATCAACATTATTTTTAGAGGATGCTCATTTGCATACACTTTCTCATATGCTGACAGTTGAATTTCAATGTTAGCATAATTCTTGGAATTTATACATGTTGCAGTGTATAACACTGGCAGTGGTTTTGAATGTTTGCGAAAATGATCTGACTTTATCTGGGATTATATCAGGAACCGGCAACCACAAAATAATGTTGTTGATGGTAAAATTGCAAGATGGAACCAATCTTTAAAAGCAAACATTACTGGACACAGGTCCAGCGATAATGCATTTTACCGTCTGCCTATTGAAATTTCTGATGGCAATGTCTAATGAGCGGCAATGTCTGATGGGCAGACGATCCTTTGGTAATGTCTGCCTAGTAGCTGTATTACCAGACAGGCTAGCACTTGAATACAAATCCTAAAATATTACTAGCCCAACTATATAACTTATGAAGATATTTGATATAAAATTATTTCTTAGGCCATTCTGCTTCTAACTTTGATTTTAAGTAGGGCAGTTGTCAGCTACTGACATAAGCATGTGTGCTTAGCAACAGATAATTCAGGAAAGTGTGAGTAGCTTCACCAACTGACATGATATGAATAAAATACAGGTTCAAATGGCAGGAAAACTAAACAAAACAACAACAAAAATTACAAGGGATTCTTGAACCATTGCCCTGGAATCCGAGACATCATTTTCTATGGACAATTGTTTCTACACTATTTTTTACAGGGTCAGACAATATTTCCAAAACTATTTCTGACACAATTGCACATTGGTAACTAAATTATTTAGGCAACAGTTCCAATGATATTTTGACAATCCAGACATAGGTTTCTACACTTTTTCGACCTTGGAATTTGTTTTCTATTTATTGTTTAAATATTATTTTTTGTCGATAAAGAGGTGACTTCTTAATGGAAAGAAACATAGAAACTCAACAATAAGTCAAATTATTAATTTAATAAGAAATGTGTGTTATGCATCGGCTCATTGTTGTCAACTAGTTAAAATTGAATCCAATATTGTGTGTCAGTTTTTATGAATCGGCAGCCATCTTTGATTGGGGTATTATATTTAGTTAAGTTTTTCTCATTATTATACTGGAAATTTGTAAACCAAATTGAGTAGATTAATCATAAGATGATAGCCATATGTGATTGGTGTATATTGTTTTGTTTTGCTAATAATTGATCTGGAAAATCCAAACAAATTGTGGTTCAAATGTCAATCAAAACTATTAGAATCCATGAAATATTACATAGTAGTGAATGCCCATGTGGCTAAATTGTTGGAACCAATGAAGAGGCTGTAAATATAATGTAAGAACCAATGGTCAGGCAGTCAAAGTAATGAACCGTTGTCAGGGTTGTCAAAGTAATGTAGGAACCAATGTCGCTTGGTAAACAATAGCGTAGGAATTCATGTCAGTATACCATTCTCCTGACTGATTTCGTATAAATGTCATGTTAAGTATATTTAGAATGTTAATATATGCTTCTCTCCTGCCAATATTGCTGGGATTTCTTTTACTTAGTATCAAATATATATTTTGCTTGCCGACATTAAGGCATAAATACAGAATTTATGTTCACATGGTAAAGGATGTACTTAAGGGTAATCTTAACTTCATTTATTTTTGTGTACTTGCAAATGTTAAAAGATGCAGTCAGATAAATTGTTTAGTCATTTAAGATAAAGTGTGTTTAAAGTAAAGCTTTTTACCGAAAAAAAATCTGTCGTTCTTTGTGTATATAAATGCATGTAGAAATACTTCAATAACACACTAGTGATAAGTTCAAAAAATTGCTAAACATCAAGTTTCAAAAAGTGTTGACATTTTAGCTCACCACCAGATGTTTTTTTTTTGACATCCCATTTTAATGTCAAGAAAATTATTCAAATTCAGGGTGGTCAGTCCGGTATTGTCCCAAGCGCGGTGGACTTTGACAGAAAGCTGGCGGAGACCGACGCCTATCTGCAGCTGTTGATCAACCAAGCGGCGGGTCTGGAGGCGCGAATAGAGGCGTGTGAGGACGTTGGGGCCAGGGAGAAGTACAACGTCATCAAGGTGACCGCAGAGGCCATGATTGAGGCCATCAAGCATTCCATCGTAATGCTGCAAATATCAAAGGTGGGAGAGAGAATGTTTTAGCCGTGTTCTGGCAAAACGGGACTTATTGCATGTGTCCCTGGTATTCTCCTGTGTGTTAAGTGCCCTACCGGATTAGCTTGTGTAGTCCACCTAGGATAATCAGGGAAGACACTTTTGGCTTTCATGGCAATTTTCGTTTCAAGGAGGTACTGGTATTTTCTAAACAAAAAATCCAGTACAGACGGAAATTGTCGTCTCTGATTACCCTGTGTGTACTGCATTGGCTAATCTGGGACGACACTTAATGCACACGCATTAGGCAAAGTTATCCCATACAGAGGCTGATCTACCATAATTACTCATTAGTTTTCATGACTCTAACTTTTCGGACATACCAGTTTTTGTTCAAAATTTATGACTTAATTTTGAACAGTTTATTTTTTAATGCTTTTTTACCAGAATTTTAACTTGTCGCGGTTATCTGGTGACACTAGATCATGTGTTTTTACAACCGGGTTTAGGTCATAAAACACGACAGACGAATGCCTTAAGGCAATAGACCATTAAATTAGCGTACATGGGTAAATAAAAGTGTAGTGTAATAGACAATGGTTTCACCCAACAGCTTAAATTGAAACATATATAACGTGTTATTATTCTTTACTGCAATTGAAGCTATAAACATTGCCATACTGCAGTATCCGATCTTCAATGCAATATTTTTATTTTTTAATAGAGTTTCTCTTTATTTTAGAATCTGTCCCTTTGTCTCTTAATTTTGGGACACCTGTATTTTTAAAATATTTTTTGTAATAAAAATTTTCTTACACGAATTAAAAATTTTTTTTTTAAGTGTTGGAAAACTTAGTGTAATTACGGTAATCCTTGACTTTTGTAAGTTCTTTTTGAGGTTCAAGTAACACTTATTTGCCCCGCTCTGAAGTGGTGTGTATAACATCTTTTCCTGTTGATGTCTTGTCATTTAGTGATACATGTAGTATGATGTCGAGGATATTAGGTGATTTCAATGTAACATCAATTATCACATTCATAAGTGATGGAACTTTTTTTATGCTCCGGATAGGGTGGCATATATCAGTTGAACTGTCCGGCAGTCAGTCAATCAGTCAGTCAGTCAGTCAGTGTGTCAGTCTGTCCGTCCTTCCGAAAACTTTAATGGCCATAATTTTTTCAATATTGAACATAGCAACTTGATATTTGGCATTTATGTGCATCTCATGGAGCTGCACATTTTGAGTGGTGAAAAGTGAAGGTCAAGGTCATCCTTCAAGGTCAAATGTCAAATAAATGGCGTCTGTCCGTCCGTCCAAAAACTTTAACATTGGCCATAACTATTTCAATATTGAAGATAGCAACTTGATATTGGGGATCCATGTGTATCTCATGGAGCTGAACATTTTTAGTGGTAAAAGGTGAAGGTGAAGGTCATCCTTCAAGGTCAAATGTCAAATATATGGCGTCTGTCCGTCCGAAAACTTTAATATTGGCCATAACTTTTCCAATATTGAAGATAGCAACTTGATGTTTGGCATGCATGTGTATATCATGGCGCTGCACATTTTGAGTAGTGAAAGGTGAAGGTGAAGGTCATCCTTCAAGGTCAAATGTCAAATAGATGGCGTCTGTCCATCCGTCCAAAAAAATTAACATTTGCCATCACTTTTTCACTATTGAAGATAGCAACTTGATATTTGGCATGCATGTGTATCTCATGGATCTGCACATTTTGAGTGGTGAATGGTTAAGGTCACGGTAATCATTCAAGGTCAAAGGTCGAATTTTGCAATATTTAAGATAGTAACTTGATATTTGGCATGCATGTGTATCTCATGGAACTGCACATTTTGAGTGGTGAAAGGTCAAGGTCATCCTTCAAGGTCAAAGGTCAAATTTTGCAATATTGAAGATAGGAACTTGATATTTGGCATGCATGTGTATCTCATGGAGCTGCACATTTTGAGTGGGGAAAGGTCAAGGTCATCCTTCAAGGTCAAGGTCAAAGTAAAATTTTGCATAATTGAAGATAGCAACTCCATATTTGGCATGCATGCGTATCTCATGGAGCTGCACATTTTGAGTGGTGAAAGGTCAAGGTCATCCTTTAAGGTCAAAGGTAAAATACATGGCTTCAAAGCGGCTCAGTAGGGGGCATTGTGTTTTACAAACACAGCTCTTGTTGTTATATATGTCTTTAAATGAAATAATAATAAAATCTTACATTGTAATTCAACAATTTTCTTTCTTTTTCATGTTAATGGCTGTTTTTTTTGGAAATAGTGTTATGATTAAAAGTTAGTTTTTTTTTCTATTGTTTGACATGTGGAGTTTTACACAAGCAACAAAAACACTGGTATTCTGTCAGTCACTGCTTCACTTGAAATAAATTGAAAATTTACATATTGCCTGTGAAAATCAAGTAAAAGGATAATTATTACAATGTTGGATTTTCCATGGAGAGATAAAATGATTTAAATAAAAATCTTGGTAAAGTCATATTCATCCTATATTTTTTTTTTTGTTATGCCCCCTTTTCTTTGATATAGTGATTGGGCTGTCGGTCTGTCCGTCTGTCTGTCTGTCCATCTTTCCGTCACACTTTGTGTTTAGGTTTCGAAAAATGCTCATAACTTCTATGTCCCTTGAGATATAACCTACATATTTGGTATGCATGTGTATATGGACAAGGCCTTTCCATACGCACACAAATTTTGACCCCTGTGACTTTGACCTTGAACTTATGGTCCGCGTTTAGGTTTCGAAATCTGCGTTTAGGTTTCAAAAAATGCTCATTACTTCTATGTCCCTTGAGATATAATCTTCATATTTGGTATGCATGTGTATATAGACAAGGCCTTTCCATACGTACAAAATTTTTTACCCCTGTGACCTTGACCTTAAACTTAGAGTCCGCGTTTAGGTTTCGAAATCTGCGTTTAGGTTTCGAAAAATGCTCATAACTTCTATGTCCCTTGAGATATAACCTTCATATTTGGTATGCATGTGTATATGGACAAGGCCTTTCCATACTCACACAAATTTTGACCCCTGTGACCTTGACCTTGAACTTATGGTCCGCGTTTAGGTTTCGAAATCTGCGTTTAGGTTTCGAAAAATGCTCATAACTTCTATGTCCCTTGAGATATAACCTTCATATTTGGTATTCATGTGTATATGGACAAGGCCTTTCCATACGCACACAAATTTTGACCCCTGTGACCTTGACCTTGAACTTATGGTCCGCATTTAGGTTTCGAAATCTGCGTTTAGGTTTCAAAAAATGCTCATAACTTCTATGTCCCTTGAGATATAATCTTCATATTTGGTATGCATGTGTATATAGACAAGGCCTTTCCATACGTACAAAATTTTTTACCCCTGTGACCTTGACCTTAAACTTAGAGTCCGCGTTTAGGTTTCGAAATCTCCGTTTAGGTTTCGAAAAATGCTCATAACTTCTATGTCCCTTGAGATATAACCTTCATATTTGGTATGCATGTGTATATGGACAAGGCCTTTCCATACGCACACAAATTTTGACCCCTGTCACCTTGACCTTGAACTTATGGTCCGCGTTTAGGTTTCGAAATCTGCGTTTAGGTTTCGAAAAATGCTCATAACTTCTATGTCCCTTGAGATATAACCTTCATATTTGGTATTCATGTGTATATGGACAAGGCCTTTCCATACGCACACAAATTTTGACCCCTGTGACCTTGACCTTGAACTTATGGTCCGCGTTTAGGTTTCGAAATCTGCGTTTAGGTTTCGAGAAAAGCTCATAAGTTCTATCAAGCGTTTATAGGGGCCATAAGTCATCCTATGGTGACAGCTCTTGTTCTCTATTCTTATTCTATTTTCTCTATGACAGTAATTTCTATTCCTTTTTAGCGAAGCTACCATTACCCCAAAAGTTGAAAAACACATCAACATGCTCTTGTGACAATCTCCTTGTAAAAAGATTTCTTTATTTACTTATTTTCTGTGATTTATATGGAAATTTCAGGGACCTAAAAAAGACAAATTAGTGTTAATGAAAAATGGCAGTGAAAATTAAAGATATTATTATTATTATTGCTAAAATCTGAATTTTTAGTGCCTAAAAATCTTGTTTGAGCAGTAAAGGAGCATTCAATAAAAAGAACCTTTGTATGGTTTGGTAAAATTTTGACATTTGTTAAATTGTTATCATAGGAAACAAATAAGATTACTTTTGGCTGAGCCTCTCGTGAAAATATTTATTTCTCTAATTATACGTGAATTAACCCTTTCCCACTCAGAAAAAAGTGAAAATGGCTATGTGCAAACAGCATAAAACCAGAACAGCCTGCAAGTAAATCGCAGTCTGTTCAGGTTTTATGTTGTTTGCTGCTCATCAGTTTCTAAGGGTCGGAAATGAAGCCTTTAAAATTTAAATCTAGTAAGAAAGGTCTTTAAATAAATTTAACTACAAGCACGTCAAATTACTTTTCTAAGTGGTAAAGGGTTAAAATTGTAACCAACAAATATCCTCATACCTTTATTTGAAAAATGTGTGTAATTCAGGAGACGCTGAAAGAACCCTTGTTGAATGGCACAATGCACACATCGCATGAACCACTGGGACCTTCCCTCACGCTGGGGGCTGACTTTGACTACTTCAGCAACTCTCCCAAAAATAAAGGTACCTAGTTTGCTTTTGGTTCTATTTATTTGGTATATAACTTAAGCATAGTGGCACTTGACATCTTAACAAATGGTCTATTTAGCCGCAGTTTAAAATATTTTATGCTCCCAAAGTAGGTCATAAAATAGTCACACCAGGGCAAATGTTTACTCCTTGAAAGAAAATGGCCCAAAAAACTATAGTTTGTTAATAATAATTGTTAAACTTGGTGAGAATCCTGGTGGGCATACTATCTCAACTAATTTGGTTAACCAGCAAAATGCTGGACGCATTAATGTATTATGTCCCATTAATCATATCAAAAAAGTTTTGGCAAGAGTGGATTTGGATATTTGATACTTATCAGATAAATATTTCCTATGACTAGACAATATCTTACATACAACCCTATGCTCCTAATTTAAGGTGATATCATGAATTCTTGTTTCTCTGATAAGCATAAGATTTGGGGGCATCCAGTAACTAGCCAGGGTCATTAGTGCTGTACTAAGCTATTTATTTGAATATGTCTAAAGTATCTTAACATTTTATCGCAAGTTCTACATTATTTTTTAGCTCACCTGAGCACAACGTGCTCATGGTGAGCTTTTGTGATCGCCTTTTGTCCGTCGTGCGTTGTCCGTTGTGCGACGTCAACATTTGCCTTGTTCACTCTCTAGAGGCCACATTTATTGTCCAATCTTCATGAAATTTGGTCAGAAGATTGGTTTTAATGATATCTTGGATGAGTTCGAAAATGGTTACGATTGCTTGAAAAACATGGCTGCCAAGGGGCGGGGCATTTTTCCTTATATGACTATAGTTAAATCTTGTTAACACTCTAGAGGCCACATTTATTGCCTGATCTTCATGAAAGTTGGTCAGAAGATTCATCCCAATAATATCTTGGACGAGTTCGAAAATGATGCCGGTTGGTTGAGAAACATGACTGCCAGGGGGCGGGGCATTTTTCCTTATATGGCTATAGTAAAACCTCGTTAACACTCTAGAGGCTACATTTATTTTCCGATCTTCATGAAACTTTCTCAGAAGATTTGTCCCACTGATATCTTTAATGAGTTCAAAAAAATAACCTTTGCTTGAAAAACATGGCTGCCATGGGGGGGGGGGGGCATTTTTCCTTATATGGCTATAGTAAAATCTTGTTAACACTCTAGGGGCCTCATTTATTGTCCAATCTTCATGAACCTTGGTCAGAAGATTCATCCCAATAATATCTTGGAAAAGTTCGAAAATGATGCTGGTTGATTGAAAAACATGGCCACCAGGGGGCGGGGTATTTTTCCTTATATGGCTATAGTAAAACCTTGTTAACACTCTAGAGACCACATTTATTGTCCAATCTTGATGAAATATGGTCAGAAGATTTGTCTTAATGATATCTTGGATGAGTTCCAAAATGGTTACGTTTGCTTGAATAACATGGCCGCCAAGGGGCGGGGCATTTTTCCTTATATGGCTATATAAGGCTATAGTAAAATCTTGTTAACACTCTAGAGGCCACATTTATAGTCCGATCTTCATGAAACTCGGTCAGAAGATTAATCCCAATAATATCTTGGACGAGATCAAAAATGATGCCGGTTGGTTGAAAAACATGGCCACCACAGGGGCGGGGCTATTTTCCTTATATGGCTTTAGTAAAACCTTGTTAACACCAGAGGCCACATTTACTTTCCGATCTTCATGAAACTTGGTCAGAAGATTTGTCCCAATGATATCTTGGATGAGTTCGAAAATGGTTTTGGTTGCTTTAAAAACATGGCCACCAGGGGCGGGGCATTTTTCCTTATATGGCTATATATGGCTATAGTAAAACCTTGTTAACACTCTAGAGGCCACATTTATTGTCCAATCTTCATGAAATTTGGTCAGAAGATTGGTCTCAATGATATCTTGGATGAGTTCGAAAATAATTATGTTTGCTTGAAAAAAAAAGGCTTCCAAGGGGCGGGGCATTTTTCCTTATATGGCTATAGTAAAATCTTGTTAACACTCTAGACACCACATTTATTGTCCGATCTTTATGAAACTTGGTCAGAAGATTCATCCTGATCATATCTTGAATGAGTTTAAAAATGATGCCGGTTGGTTGAAAAACATGGCTGCCATGTGGCGGGGCATTTTTCCTTATATGGCTATAGTAAAATCTTGTTAACACTCTAGATGCCACATTTATTGTCTGATTTTCATGAAACTTGGTCAGAAGATTCATCCCAATAATATCTTGGAAGAGTTCGAAAATGATGCTGGTTGGTTGTGAAACATGACCGCCAGGGGGTGGGGCATTTTTCCTTATATGGCTTTAGTAAAACCTCGTTAACACTCTAGAGGCCACATTTATTTTCCGATCTTCATGAAACTTTCTCAGAAGATTTGTCCCACTGATATCTTTAATGAGTTCAAAAAAATAACCTTTGCTTGAAAAACATGGCTGCCAAGGGGGGGGGGGGGCATTTTTCCTTATATGGCTATAGTAAAATCTTGTTAACACTCTAGGGGCCTCATTTATTGTCCAATCTTCATGAACCTTGGACAGAAGATTCATCCCAATAATATCTTGAACGAGTTCGAAAATGATGCTGGTTGATTGAAAAACATGGCCACCAGGGGGCGGGGTATTTTTCCTTATATGGCTATAGTAAAACCTTGTTTACACTCTAGAGGCCACATTTATTGTCCAATCTTGATGAAATATGGTCAGAAGATTTGTCTTAATGATATCTTGAATGAGTTCCAAAATGGTTATGTTTGCTTGAATAACATGGCCGCCAAGGGGCGGGGCATTTTTCCTTATATGGCTATATAAGGCTATAGTAAAATCTTGTTAACACTCTAGAGGCCACATTTATAGTCCGATCTTCATGAAACTCGGTCAGAAGATTAATCCCAATAATATCTTGGACGAGATCAAAAATGATGCCGGTTGGTTGAAAAACATGGCCACCACAGGGGCGGGGCTATTTTCCTTATATGGCTTTAGTAAAACCTTGTTAACACCAGAGGCCACATTTACTTTCCGATCTTCATGAAACTTGGTCAGAAGATTTGTCCCAATGATATCTTGGATGAGTTCGAAAATGGTTTTGGTTGCTTTAAAAACATGGCCACCAGGGGCGGGGCATTTTTCCTTATATGGCTATATATGGCTATAGTAAAACCTTGTTAACACTCTAGAGGCCACATTTATTGTCCAATCTTCATGAAATTTGGTCAGAAGATTGGTCTCAATGATATCTTGGATGAGTTCGAAAATAATTATGTTTGCTTGAAAAAAAAAGGCTTCCAAGGGGCGGGGCATTTTTCCTTATATGGCTATAGTAAAATCTTGTTAACACTCTAGACACCACATTTATTGTCCGATCTTTATGAAACTTGGTCAGAAGATTCATCCTGATCATATCTTGAATGAGTTTAAAAATGATGCCGGTTGGTTGAAAAACATGGCTGCCATGTGGCGGGGCATTTTTCCTTATATGGCTATAGTAAAATCTTGTTAACACTCTAGATGCCACATTTATTGTCTGATTTTCATGAAACTTGGTCAGAAGATTCATCCCAATAATATCTTGGAAGAGTTCGAAAATGATGCTGGTTGGTTGTGAAACATGACCGCCAGGGGGTGGGGCATTTTTCCTTATATGGCTTTAGTAAAACCTCGTTAACACTCTAGAGGCCACATTTATTTTCCGATCTTCATGAAACTTTCTCAGAAGATTTGTCCCACTGATATCTTTAATGAGTTCAAAAAAATAATCTTTGCTTGAAAAACATGGCTGCCAAGGGGGGGGGGCATTTTTCCTTATATGGCTATAGTAAAATCTTGTTAACACTCTAGGGGCCTCATTTATTGTCCAATCTTCATGAACCTTGGACAGAAGATTCATCCCAATAATATCTTGAACGAGTTCGAAAATGATGCTGGTTGATTGAAAAACATGGCCACCAGGGGGCGGGGTATTTTTCCTTATATGGCTATAGTAAAACCTTGTTTACACTCTAGAGGCCACATTTATTGTCCAATCTTGATGAAATATGGTCAGAAGATTTGTCTTAATGATATCTTGAATGAGTTCCAAAATGGTTATGTTTGCTTGAATAACATGGCCGCCAAGGGGCGGGGCATTTTTCCTTATATGGCTATATAAGGCTATAGTAAAATCTTGTTAACACTCTAGAGGCCACATTTATAGTCCGATCTTCATGAAACTCGGTCAGAAGATTAATCCTAATAATATCTTGGACGAGATCAAAAATGGTGCCGGTTGTTTGAAAAACATGGCCACCACAGGGGCGGGGCTATTTTCCTTATATGGCTTTAGTAAAACCTTGTTAACACTAGAGGCCACATTAACTTTCCGATCTTCATGAAACTTGGTCAGAAGATTTGTCCCAATGATATCTTGGATGAGTTCAAAAATGGTTTTGGTTGCTTTAAAAACATGGCCACCAGGGGCGGGGCATTTTTCCTTAAATGGCTATATATGGCTATAGTAAAACCTTGTTAACACTCTAGAGGCCACATTTATTGTCCAATCTTCATGAAATTTGGTCAGGAGATTGGTCTCAATGATATCTTGGATGAGTTCGAAAATAATTATGTTTGCTTGAAAAAAATGGCTTCCAAGGAGCGGGGCATTTTTCCTTATATGGCTATAGTAAAATCTTGTTAACACTCTAGAGGCCACATTTACTGTCCGATCTTTATGAAACTTGGTCAGAAGATTCATCCCAATAATATCTTGGATGAGTTTTTAAAAAAAGATGCCGGTTGGTTGAAAAACATGGCTGCCAGGTGGCGGGGCATTTTTCCTTATATGGCTATAGTAAAACCTTGTTAACACTCTAGAGGCCACATTTATTTTCTGGTCTTTGTGAAACTTGGTCAGAAGATTTGTCCCAATAATATCTTGCAGGGGACAAAAATATTCATAAACTGCACTCGTCCTGCAGGACGAGTGCATTAAAATTTTCACTCGTCCTGCAAACACACGCACTCGTCCATCAAATATGTGTGAAATAAAGATTGCAAAGGGCTGATATGACTTATAAAATTTCCTAAAGTATATCACTGCTAAGCAGTGAAATAAGTTACTTTATTTATGAGGAACACAAAATAAAATTTTTTCTAATGCTCGCGTGCTTTCCGTTTCGGACGTTTGAACATCGCCCCCGCCCCCTTTTAAGAACGCTCGTATGGCAGACATTTTTCAAACGAAATTCAGACTGGTTTAAATCTGGTTTTAAACCGTACTTCGCGCTTAAATAATTCTTTAGAAGTCAATACTAACAGTGACTGCAGACTGCAGTCGCATGGTTCCCTGTCAACATGTACGGGCAAAGCTTACACCAAAAAGCCAATATTTACTCGGGACACAAGTCTCGCATAACAACACGCACCTGCTGTATAAAATTTACAATTACAATTTCCGGTTCATTCGCATTCTACTTTCTGAATAGATATGCTTTTAGAAAATGATTTTATTAAATGAAAAATAGTCTTACTGGTCAGAAAATTAATTTTTAACATCAGCTTTTTTTCACTCGTCCTGTAGGACGAGAGCTTTAGGAAAATTCACTCGTCCTTTCAAGATTTCACTCGTCAATACGAGCGGACGAGTGGAATTTTTGTCCCCTGTCTTGTTATATCAGGTGAGCGTCTTTGGGCCTTTCAGGCCCTGTTGTTGTAATGACCCTGTGGGTGATATTGATTGCCTGAAAATTTTCAAAGCAGAGTCTTTATAATTTTTGAAGGTGACAAATTTCTAGGCAAGGGAGATGACCCATCTGTAGGGGCTTCTTATGGAATGAATGGAGCATCTGGTGGTTTACCTTCCTTGGGTCAGACACAATGTGGTGAGTGACACAATTATCTTATTAGTCAGTTTGGTTGATTCATTTTGAAATGTGCTTTTTAAAAGTGAACATTTAAACGCTTAGTAAATAGGTAGAAGCCGTATTCCGAAAGCATATGGAGGAAATTTAATGGCTGTTACCACTGAATTTATACGGCAATTATTACTAATTCTCTGAACAGCGTCTCTGTTGCATTTAAAAAAAAAACTTATTTTGAAACTGAGTTTGTATTGTTTTGCTTTTTTGGATTGTGTGAACAAGTGTCCACTGTACATTAGGCATACTAGCATTACATACTTAGATGATTAGCCAAATATTCTTATAGTTTAACTGTTTCCAAGTAACCAATTTTCCTGTTTCCTCTCGTTTATTAGTTTTTCAACTTCGCATTGCGAGATTTGACTAAATTATATCAATGGCACACCCTCCAATGTTTTCTCTACATTTTCTGAACATGTATCACAGTTAATGCCATCTAGTTGAACTCTCAAATTTGATACTTTTTCAAAAAAGAACATCTGAAAATCAATTGCTTATTGCATATCATTGCATTGAGGCCGGAGCGTGTTGTCCTTCTTACGACCAAGCAATAAGAAGTTACACATTAAAGTTTTTAGCTCACCTGAGCACAACATGCTCATGGTGAGTTTTTGGGATCACTTTTTGTCCGTCATCAGTAGTCTGTCATCAAAATTTTGGCTTTTTTACACTCTAGAGACAACATTTATTGTCTGATCTTCATGAAACTTGGTCCAAAGATTTGTCCCAATGATATTTTGGTCAAGTTCTTAACTGGGTCATGTGTAGTCAAAAACTAGGTCACTAGGTCAAATTAAAGAAAAAGCTTGTTAACACTCTAGATGTCACATTTATTATCCAACCTTCAGGATACTGGGCCATAACATTTGTCTTAATGATGTCTCAGCTGAGTTCGAAAATGGTTTTGGAAGGTTGAAAAACATGACCGCCAAGGGACGGGGAAGTTTCCCTTTTATGGCAATAGTAAGACCTTGTTAACACTGTAGAAGTCACATTTATGGTCCAATCTGCATGTAAATTGGTCAGAACATTGGTTTTTATGACAGCTCGGCTGAGTTCGAAAATAAAATGGTTCTGGTCCATTTTAAATCATAGCCGCCAGGGGGTGGGGAAGTTTTCCTTATATAGCTACAGTAAAACCTTGTTAACACTCTAGAAGTCACATTTATGGTCCAACCTTCATGAAACTTGGTCATTTTTTCTTTTGTAAGCTCTGCTGAGTTCGAAAATGGTTCTGGTCTGTTTAAAAACATAGAGTCCAGGGGGCGGGAAAGTTTTTTTATATGGGTATAGTAAAATCCTGCTAACACTTAAGGAGTCACATTTATATTCTAATCTTCATGAAACTTGGTCAGAATAGTCTTTCTTATGATAACTCATATAAGTTCTAAAATGGTTACAGTTCATTGAAAAACATGGCCACCAGGGGGGCGGGGCAGTTTTCCTTACATGGCTTTATTAAAACCATGCTATCTCTCTAGTTGTAATGAGTATGTTGGGGCACAATGATGATGATGATAATTATGATTTTATTGTGCAGAAATTCAACATAGTGGTACAACCAGTAAAAGAACAAAACGGTTACACATGAATCATATTTGACCTTTCATTCACTTATCCTACTCTCTATAAAACTCATTTATACCTGTGCTTGCATTGTTGCAGTACAATAGTGTTGATTGATGCCTACTTGAATAGCCATGTTATGATTGTATGACATGTTTACAGTTTCCAGATTATAACAGGTTTCATTGTTGTTTCAATACGAATAATAATTGCAAGGTGAGTTTGAAATTTTGTTCTGGTAAAATTAAAAACAAAAAAATGTAAACAATTGGGAAATATAAAAACCAACAATTAATCACAATTTTAAGAAGCACAAATACTGTTTGGTTAAATAAACCAGATAAGTAGTTTTGGAAGTTGTGCAAAATTAATTTATCCCATTTTCACCGCGACATTGACGGTATAACACGTTGTGGGATATACTTGCTTGTATTCAACACTGTGGAATATACCTGTCGCGTGCACGGACTACTTTTTAAATGACGTCATGCGATATGCGCTAAAATTAGGTCGATATTGTTTGGTTAATTGATCGAATTTTAAGGTCACCCATTAGAAGAAAATGTGCATATTTTGCAAAAAAACATATATCTGACATATTCACCAAAAGAAATGTTGAAATAGAATATGAAATTACACGATTTTTGTTTTGTTATTTTTTTATTTATAACAAAGTCGACAAAACTTAAGCTTCAAAATTATACGACCTTCAACCTTTAAAACTAGTCATATGACACAATTTTTCGCCATCCGTATAATGAATCAGCTGATTGATGGCGTCATAAAATGACATACTTATTGCGTCATTTTCCCCATTTTTTTTGACGATTTATTATAAACGCGACTTATTTCACATTTTTTCTACATGTACTGTATGTCGACATATCTGAATTGTCAATTGATCACATTTTCCTTATTTCGTGTAATGTGCATTGTTTATAACCAAAGCATATACTTTTGACATTTAACTTAAATATTAAGAATGTACAACAAGCCATACACATATCGCACAGTTCATGAATAATCTGCTATGTTTGCTTTCCTATTTAATTCACGTTAGGCATAGAGCTGTGTAAAGTATAAGATGGTAAAAATAGCACCACACTGGAATTGGGAACGTCCCATTTTGTACACGGGTATTTTCTACTTATTTATCTGTTGTGTACTGGAATGTTTTCCATTCTTTGTGTATTTATATATTAAATTATTTTCTCGTACAATAAGGGCATTTACCACAGATAAATAAAACATTGTGCAAGTTTAAACATAATTATGTTTGTATGCAGAAATCTGCAAATGCAACCGAGTTTACTAACGGCTATTATTAGATGAACTGCTCCGGTTCATTTGAACAGCAGTAATGTAGAGTACATGACGTAGCGTGTGACGAAGAAGAAAGTTTATCCCATTTTCACCGCGACATTGACGGTATAACACGTTGTGGAATATACTTGCTTGTATTCAACACTGTGGAATATACCTGTCGCGTGCACGGACTACTTTTTAAATGACGTCATGCGATATGCGCTAAAATTAGGTCGATATTGTTTGGTTCATTGATCGAATTTTAAGGTAACCCATTAGAAGAAAATGTGCATATTTTGCAGAAAAAAATATATATGACATATTCGCCAAAAGAAATGTTGAAATAAAATATAAAATTACACGATTTTTGTTTTGTTATTTTTTATTTATATTTACTTTGCCACTGAATGATTTTTCATAAGAAACAAAGTCGACAAAACTTAAGCTTCAAAATTATACGACCTTCAACCTTTAAATCTAGTCATATGACATAATTTTTCGCCATCCGTATAATGAATCAGCTGATTGATGGCGTCATAAAATGACATACTTATTGCGTCATTTTCCCCATTTTTTTGACGATTTATTATACACGCGACTTATTTCACATGTTTTTTACATGTACTGTATGTCGACATATCTGAATTGTCAATTGATCACATTTTCCTTATTTCGTGTAATGTGCATTGTTTATAACCAAAGCATATACTTTTGACATTTAACTTAAATATTAAGAATGTACAACAAGCCATACACATATCGCACAGTTCATGAATAATCTGCTATGTTTGCTTTCCTATTTAATTCACGTTAGGCATAGAGCTGTGTAAAGTATAAGATGGTAAAAATAGCACCACACTGGAATTGGGAACGTCCCATTTTGTACACGGGTATTTTCTACTCATTTATCTGTTGTGTACTGGAATGTTTTCCATTCTTTGTGTATTTATATATTAAATTATTTTCTCGTACAATAAGGACATTTACCATAGATAAATAAAACATTGTGCAAGTTTAAACATAATTATGTTTGTATGCAGAAATCTGCAAATGCAACCGAGTTTACCAACGGCTATTATTAGATAAACTGCTCCGGTTCATTTGAACAGCAGTAATGTAGAGTACATGACGTAGCGTGTGACGAAGAAGAAAGTTTATCGCGTTCATAAACTCATTTGAATAAAGTGATAGAGTGGCATAAGGGTCTTTCTTTAACTATGCTTAAATAATTATTAAAGACCCAAGATGCAAAATCGTCAATTATTGAGTGAAATGGATTATTAGATGGATTTTAAAGGATAATTAAAGGTAAGATACTAGTTCTTAAATGTTTTGATTTTTGTTTGTACTTTTGTCGTTCCATGTTCTCGGGGAAATGATTTTAACATGGGCGCCATTGATGCATCGGATCACACACGGCATACCCATAACATTAAATAAAAAACACGTTCTGCGCGTCCTTAAATTCGTCGTCCGAAGTCGGAAAATGTATTGCCCTGTATATTTTGTCAAATAAAGTGTCAGTCGCTGCAATTGTCTGTTTACTCGTCAAAATTGTCAAGGTCTTCGATAGCTAAAGAAACTTCAGCGTACAGTTTATTTAGTATTGACAGACCTGTACAAAGTCGCGCCAGTCAAAAATCATAAAAAGCGACATTTAAAGTTATGGTAGCCAGAACTAGGTCGTCGATGGTTTACATGTATGTTGACATCGACAGCATTTTGTCAGGAGCAATCGCCGCCATATTGGATTTTGATCATTTTCTTTCGAAAATAAAATAAATTATAGTACAGTAAAATCTTCTTTTCGCGGTCGTAATGTGTTAAAATTCGCATACTGCGTAAAATTGAATGTAGGCATATTGTGATATTTTTACTTGTTTTACAGTTTGTGTGTGAATTTTTTAAAGACTATTTTGCGTACCAGAACAAATACATGTATATCACTACGCATGGTTACATTTGTTAAATTTTAAGTGCTTTTATGACTGAATTAAAATTATTGTTAAGGTTATTAGATCTATTTATGTTAAATGTCACGTTGAAAAAATCAAATGGGATAAATAGAATACTAGGATTAGCGTTGAATACAGAGAAGTTTATGTTGCTCGGCTCGAACACCGAAAGCGCTCGCCAAGGCTCGCGCTTCCGGCGTTCTAAGCCTCGCAACATAAACTTCTCTGTATTCAACGCTAACCTAGTATTCTCTATGTATTTATGCTTCAGATTTGTTGTGCATTTAAAGTCCAAAAAGTTTGACTTGGCATGTCATTTTTCTGACGTGTTTTTGTGTAAAATTCCTGGATTGGTGGACCCAGGAAATTAAGGAAAATTAATGTCCTGCTATTAATGATGATTTTACAGAATTTAGTAACACTAATTTTAGAATTTATAGCTCATAACAATTTGAAATGCTATGTTTAACATCATGTAAGCTAATATGTAAGTTTGTTGACTTGAAGACTCAGACGCAGAACTAGCTGAGGAGGCGACGACAGTTCCTGCCACGTCATACTCGAGCAGCGAAGACGAGGACTTCTATGATGCAGAGGAAGAACATCAGCGAGGGGCCAAGTTCAGCCCTGTGTATGGGATATGAAAAATATGAAAAAATGATTATATGAGCCAAAATTTGGGAAAAAATTGCTAAATGCATGTGCGTAGTGTCTTCACAGATTTGCCTGTGCAGTCCACACAGGTTAATAAGGGACGACACTTTTTATTTGATGGAATTATTCATTTAAAGAGAGTCTTTTTTTTAATTAAAAACCAGACAAGGCAAAAAGTGTTGTATCTCATGAGCCTGTGCAGAGTGTACAGGCTAACCTGGGACTTCACTTTACGCACTTAAGTGAAGCACAGTTTTCTCAGAATGAGGCATATATAATCAACTTGTTCACAGAACTATTGTACATAGCATTTGGTTAATTTTTATGCACCGGGATCGAATGATGTGGGGTATATTGCTTTTTGCCTATCTGTCTGTCTCTCATTGTATCTGTCTGTCTGTCTGTCTGTCTGTCTCTGTCTGTCTGTCTGTCTGTCTGTCTGTCTGTCTGTCTGTCTGTCTGTCTGTCTGTCTGTCTGTCTGTCTGTCATTGTATGTGTATGTCCCAAAACTTTAACCTTGGTCATAACTTTTGCAATATTGAAGATAGCAACTTGATAATTGGCCTGTGTGTGTATCTCATGGAGCTGCACGTTTTGAGTGGTTAAATGGTCAAGGTCATCCCTCAAGGTCAAAGGTCAAATATATGGCTTCAAAGTGGCGCAGTAGGGGGCATTGTGTTTCTGACAAACACATCTCTTGTTCACTTTTAAAATGCAGGATTGTAAATAAGTGTATAGCAAGAATCTGCTGCAGTAATTATTATCCTGCCCAATCATTGAAATACGTTATTTTGCCAAGCAAGCAAGTAAGATTTCTTCTTCAATTGTTAAGAGCAAGAATATTATACATTAGTCAATAGATTGCAGAGCACATGTACATGTAGTTGAACTCTCTCAAAACAAATGCAAGGACTTCATCACTTACCGTGAGATTGTACATGCTTAAAATTATGTATTGCCCCAATCTTTTGTCTTTTTAAAGGAAGAAAAGTCGGGCCTTTAAATCTGATGACTATGAGCGTGATGATGAGAACCCAAGGGATGAGCCCCACAACGAGGCCTTGCAGGGGGTGGGGCCACATGAAGATGCAACACCCTCTTACGCAACTGGGGTGACATCTGTACAAAAGGATGACTTTTATGATCGTAAGATTAGATTTTCTTTATGGTTTAACTTCTCTTATAAATGACATTTTTGATGAGAATTGAATGATACTTTTAAATGTTGCTTACTTTTCTGCAACAGGACACAATTTTGCCATGTACAAAAAAGAAACTTCTTTTTCTCTACCAGAGCCCAATTAGTTGAGCATGAGTTTGTAAACATTAGGATGCTGTCGTTATATATATTAAAGACACAAGGTTTAATTTAAATATTGTAAAAGTAATTGAATTCACTTGGCATTCATAGTTATTTAATATAAAGTACCATATTAAAGTATGATTTGTCCAAATTCAACTTCAGAGGCTTTAGAATTTTGTGAAAGACAATACCAAAATGTTTTATCCGTATTTGGTTTCAGCTCTCTACGATGCTACTGAGGAGGAGGAATGTAAGTTATGACCCTATTTTCAAATTTCAAACAAATAAATTTGACAAACAAATTAATTTGACAAACCAATTAAAAATTTTAAACAGATTTTAAGCAGATATCAATATCCCCCTGCCGATGCTTACTACTAATTTTTATGCCCCCCATCATTTGTTTTTGGCCTGTCATTCTGTCATTGTGTCACTCTGTCATTCTGTCCCAAAACTTTAACCTCGGTCATAACTTTAACAATATTGAAGATGGCAACTTGATGTTTGGCATGCATGTGTATCTCATGAAGCTGTACATTTTGAGTGGTAAAAGGTCAAGGTCATCCGTCAAGGTCAAATATATGGCTTCAAAGCAGCGCAGTAGGGGGCATTGTTTTTCTGACAAACACATCTCTTGTTTACACTAGAAGCTCAATAAAGTTTTGCAGCGTCTTAATCAGTAAAAAAAATTGCCGTTTTTGTACCCAAGTTCTGTCCCTTTTGAAGTGGGCTCCCTGGAGAAACATGGCAGTGTGATCACCCACCTGCTGTCCCAGGTGCGTATCGGCATGGACCTCACCAAGGTGGTGCTGCCTACGTTTATCCTGGAGAAGAAATCCCTACTGGAGATGTACGCCGACTACTTCGCTCACGCGGATCTCTTCTTGAAGTGAGCATGGTTACCCTCCCTTGTTCTTTCAACCTTTTGCACCGATAACATGTTGTGTTTTTTTTCTTCAAAACATCAAGGGTCAAACATAAGTTTTGGATGCAGTTGTCTTTTAGGGCCCCAACTACTTTGCACCATATTTTGCATTAATCAGAATGCTATATCTTTTAACATCAAATAATTGTTTTAAGTTCTTCAAAATATTAAAAAATAAGTACATACTATTTAAAAGATATTTGTTTGCATCTGAGCTTCTTTCTGAAGGTTCTTGTATATAAAAGGTTGTTTGTCACTCTAAGGCTTCAGTGAAACTTTTTTTCATTTAGCAGCGATCTGAGAAAACTGGTCTTAATGCATGTGCGTAAAGTGTCGTCCCAGATTAGCCTGTGCAGTTCGCACAGGCTAATCAGGGACAACACTTTCCGCTTTTATGATATTTTCTGTTTAAAGAAAGTCTCTTCTTAGCAAAAATCTAGTTTAAGCGAAAAGTGTCATCCCAGTTTACCCTGTGCGGACTGCACAGTTTTCTCAGAACGCGACTCGATTGTTGTTCAGAATAGCAGATCTTCCCACCCCAAAGGAACGCCTTGTCCAGCTCTGTAGGTGGTATCTGTCAGCCTACCACGCCATTCGCAACTCAGACATCGCCAAGAAACCTTACAATCCCATCCTTGGGGAGAGCTTCAAGTGTTACTGGAATGTGCCCGGATTTGAACGCTTACAGGTATGGTGTAGCCTAGTTTTCAGTGTATGATACACCACAGGTGTTGGTTGCCTGGCCAAGTCACTAAAACACTATCAATATGTCATGAAACAACATTTTTCATATATATTATATCAGAATTATTTTTTTTGTCAAAGTGATGAACAAATGTTGTTTGACAGTGTTTAAGTGACTTGGCCAGGCAACCAACACCTGTGGTGTATCATCACCTGTGTGATATACAACTTTTTCTCAACATATCTGATTTAAGAAGTACAACTGTTCCAATATGTCTTGTATGTGATTGAAGATACAAAATATTGAAACAGGACGTTTGTCTGAACTACTGATATACTGTATGGTTTGGTTGGAAAAGTATTGCAAACCGTAAAAGATTAAGTCTTATCACATATTGAAAGCTTTTTGAAGAGGTCTGGACCTTTTAGAGGTTTTAAAGTCTACCTGAAGTGGAAAATATATACAGATGGTAGATTTTAAATTCTAAGTCATAGTGATTAAGAAAGTTAATAGCAGATGTTTCATGTTTTGAAAAGTTTCATTTTAAACCCATAGAGGTATTCCAATTGGAAGATGAACATTACCTTAAAGTTTTTTTTTTAATTTGTATCACATGGTTTGGGAAAATTTTGTTTGAATGGGAAAAAAAGCAAAATTTTCATTGGGAATTGAGCAATTATTCAAATAAGCATTTAACGGCATAAAAATGATTGAAGTTGAATAATTTTTGTTCCATAATCCTTCTTGTTTTGAAATAATTTGAGTTCACGTATATTAAGGGATTTTAGCACATTTGAAGCAAGTAGAAAAGGTCCTTATGGGAAGTAAAAATTAGCCTCCCTTTGGGAAAACAGGGCTTAATGCACGTGCATGAAGTGTTTCCCCAGATTAATGTGTGAAGTCTGCACAGGCTTATCAGGGACAACATTGTCCGCTTTTATGGATTTATTTTGTTTAAAGGAAGTCCGTAGGCGGAAAGTGTCCTCGCTTATTAGCTAACTGTGCAGGCTAATCTGGGATGACACTTGATGTTAGCCAGGTTTTCCCACACTTAGGCTTATATGTGAAATGTATAGATTATTATTCTGTGAAGGCAGGCAGAAGAGGTGTGGTTTAAACAATAAAACAAAAATATCTGTGAGGCCTGTCAGTATGAATGACTTACCTTTCAGGACCAGGTGGAAGATGGCCCAGTGCCCTGGGCGTCCAGCAATCAGCTCAGCTTCATTGCAGAGCAGGTCTCTCACCACCCACCCAGTATGTTCAGACTTAATAAGTCTTAATTAAATATGAGCCTCTTTCTGGGCCAATGAATGCATGTGTGTAAATTGTTGTCCAACATGAGCTTGTGCAGTCCAGACAGGCTAAACTGGGGCGACACATGAGCCTGTGCAGTCCTGACAGGCTAAACAGGGGCCACACTCTCTGCTTTTATGGAATTTGTTGTTTAAAGGAAGACTCTTCTCAGCGAAAATCCAGTCTGGGCAGAAAGTGTTGTTCCCGGTCTGCACAGGCTAATCTGGGACGACACTAAACGCACATACATTAAGTCTCATAATCCCAGAGTAAGACATTACTAGGTTTCATCACAGTTTAATTAGCGAGGCTACGAAAAAATATCTCACAAATCTTTTGCTCTCTCTAAACAGAAAGTCCAGTGTAGACAGAAAGTGTTGTTCCTTATTTGCCTGTATGGACTGCACAAGATAATCTATTATGAAACTTCCTTATTTGCCTGTATGGACTGCACAAGATAATCTATTATGACACTTCCTTATTTGCCTGTATGGACTAAACAAGATAATCTATTATGACACTTCCTTATTTGCCTGTATGGACTGCACAAGATAATCTATTATGACACTTTCTTATTTGCCTGTATGGACTGCGCAAGATAATTTATTATGACACTTCCTGATTTGCCTGTATGGACTGCGCAAGATAATCTATTATGAAACTTCCTTATTTGCCTGTATGGACTGCACAAGATAATCTATTATGACACTTCCTTATTTGCCTGTATGGACTGCACAAGATAATCTATTATGAAACTTCCTTATTTGCCTGTATGGACTGCACAAGATAATCTATTATGAAACTTCCTTATTTGCCTGTATGGACTGCACAAGATAATCTATTATGACACTTCCTTATTTGCCTGTATGGACTGCGCAAGATAATCTTTTATGACACTTTCTTATTTGCCTGTATGGACTGCGCAAGATAATTTATTATGACACTTCCTGATTTGCCTGTATGGACTGCGCGAGATAATCTATTATGAAACTTCCTGATTTGCCTGTATGGACTGCGCAAGATAATCTATTATGAAACTTCCTTATTTGCCTGTATGGACTGCGCAAGATAATCTATTATGAAACTTCCTTATTTGCCTGTATGGACTGCGCAAGATAATCTATTATGAAACTTCCTTATTTGCCTGTATGGACTGCGCAAGATAATCTATTATGACACTTCCTTATTTACCTGTATGGACTGAGCAAGATAATCTATTATGAAACTTCCTTATTTGCCTGTATGGACTGCGCAAGATAATATATTATGACACTTCCTTATTTGCCTGTATGGACTGCGCAAGATAATCTATTATGAAACTTCCTTATTTGCCTGTATGGACTGCGCAAGATAATCTATTATGAAACTTCCTTATTTGCCTGTATGGACTGCACAAGATAATCTATTATGACACTTCCTTATTTGCCTGTATGGACTGCGCAAGATAATCTTTTATGACACTTCCTTATTTGCCTGTATGGACTGCACAAGATAATCTATTATGACACTTCCTTATTTGCCTGTATGGACTGCACAAGATAATCTATTATGAAACTTCCTTATTTGCCTGTATGGACTGCACAAGATAATCTATTATGACACTTCCTTATTTGCCTGTATGGACTGCACAAGATAATCTATTATGAAACTTCCTTATTTGCCTGTATGGACTGCGCAAGATAATCTAATATGAAACTTCCTTATTTGCCTGTATGGACTGCACAAGATAATCTATTATGACACTTCCTTATTTGCCTGTATGGACTGCGCAAGATAATCTATTATGACACTTCCTTATTTGCCTGTATGGACTGCGCAAGATAATCTATTATGAAACTTCCTGATTTGCCTGTATGGACTGCGCAAGATAATCTATTATGACACTTCCTTATTTGCCTGTATGGACTGCGCAGGCTAATCTATTGTGACCCTTTTCACACATGCATTAACCCACAATGAGCCCTATATGTGAAATGAAAGATTATCTAGTGTAGGCATGCAAAGGATGTTCTTACATCACCAAGGTTCATACAACCCACCCACTACTGCTATATTTGATTCTTAATATCTAGTATACTTATCGCATGACATAATAAGTATACATACGATGTTCTGACATTACTGAGCAAGTTTCATACAACCCACCCACTATGCTATATTTGTTTATTAATATCTAGTATACTTATCACATGACACAATAGGCATACAGATGATGTTCTGACATTACCAGGCAAGTTTCTAAACACCCACATACAGAGAACACGAGGCTGTGGCCCAACTAAAAATAGATTGGTACATATGTGTGCTTAAAAATGGGAATAAGAAATCTCTACTTGAAAACATGATTGTGTTCTGAGCTGTTGTATAAAGTGTTTGCCAAAATGTAATTGGTGAGTAGCGAATGACATCGTGTTTGTTTTTTTCAGTCTCGGCATTTTATGCAGAGCACGTCGGCAAGCGTATAGCCCTGGATGGCTACATCTGGACCAAGTCCAAGTTTCTAGGCCTCTCTATAGGAGTTCACATGATCGGGAAGGCTGTCGTGTCACTGCTGGATCTGGATGAGGAATACGTGATCACCTTCCCCAACGGATATGGACGGTTGGTACTAGGTTTGCAAACAGAGCAAAATCATACTGAGATGTAATTTTGAAGTTGTTCAAAAAATGTATATTCTGACAAGCCAATATGTTTGTTAATTGCAAATTTAAGCCAAAGCATCACAATTGTCAAATGAATTAGCATGTTTGTGTGTCCAAGCATGCCGGGACTATAAGTCTGTCATTCATGATCCATTTAAAAATAATAACTTACTACAAACCTTCATAGTTATAATACAAAATTTCGCTTTGAACATCCGCAATCTGTCTCAAATTCAAGCTCACCCTTTGAGGTAAATGCGTAAATAACGAGCATTATTGACAATGGGCTGGGCATGGTACTGACATGCATTTGATAGCTTATATTGCGCATTCCTCAAAAAGTATTGCTGCTAGACGAATGAAATTTTGCATACATTTTAACCAACTTGTAAACTTAAGCAACTACATATTTTTGTTTTCATTTTTCGGACGTAACTGAAGTTATCTGTATTTTTAAGTTAAAAAACAACAACTTGTCCCTGGCATATTTCAAAGAATATTGCTGCTAATGTGATTAAACTTTTCAAACCTATAACTCAGCCTTTAAATGTGGGCACCTCTATTTTATGTTGTTTTTTTATACATGGAATTTTCCTTTTTAAGTTGTCAATGACTTTTTAAACTTGTGTCACATGTAACTTCGTCAATTTTGCTGCTACCGTGATGAACATTTATAAACATATTAAGCAGCATGTGAAGTATTGCACAGAAGTGGAGTTTTGAGAAAAAAGAGGAATGTTGGAACTTATAGTCCTATGCACACATCAGATTTGACGATTTTGACCATAAGTCTTCTTTAAAATGCTGCAGTCTCGTAAAAATGGAGTAGAATGTTCTTAATTTCAAGTTTTATAATTAATTTGATTATGCAGTTTTTCTTGTCTTATATTTTATTAAGTACATGTAATTAAGAAAACGTTGTGTTTTATACATTGATGTATATGTAAAGTTGTCTTTTATGTGACATATATGCTATTTAATGAAGAAGAAAAAATTTGAAAACTATCAAATACTATTTTACCAACCTTTTTTTCTGTGCAGATCTATACCAACTGTGCCATCAGTTGAACTCGGTGGAAACGTGACACTACCCACTATATCAAATACTATTGTACAAACTTTTTTGCTGTGCAGATCTATACTAACTGTGCCATGGGTTGAACTCGGTGGAAACGTGACAGTATCCTGCCCTAAAACAGGCTACAACGCCACTATAGACTTTCTCACTAAGCCCTTCTACGGTGGCAAGAAGCATCGAGTTACTGGCAGCATGTTTGCTCCCAATGATAAGAAGCCTTTTTGTACCTTGGAGGGCGAATGGAATACAACTATATGGGCCAAACATAGCACAGGGGTGAGTAGTGACTAAATGAGCCCCGATCTGAGAAAACTGGGCATAATTCAGGTGCATGAAGTGTCGTCCCAGATTGGCCTTTGCAGTCCGCACAGGCTATTCAGGTAAGACATGTACTAGATTTTTGCCAAGAAGAGACTTTCTTGAAACAAAAATATCGATAAAGCGGAAAGTGTCGTCCCTGATTAGCCTGAGTGGATTGCACAGGCTAATCTGGGACGACACTTTATGCACATGCATTATGCCCAGTTTTCTCAAAACACGACTCAAATGATCCGCACTCTTGGAAAATTGGGCTCTATGCCTCTGCGTAAAGAGTCGTCCTAAATTAGCTTGCGCAGTCTGCCTAGGCTAATCAGGGATGACACTTTGTGCTTTTGTGGCATTTTTCATTGAAAGGGGTCTGCACAGGCTAATTTTTGACAACACTTTATGCACATGCATTAAGGCCAGTCGGTCCAGAGCAAGGTTCAAATGCATGCATGATTTTGGTATCAATTCATCTTCTTTAGACAATTATCATGGATTGATTGTGTTGAACAATTGGAATAATAATTGATGCAATTAGTAGGATCAAACCAAAATTAATTAATTGAAATCAAGTGGTTATTACACCTTCTTCAACTGTCTTTGTTTCAGAACTTTTCACAAAAATCAATAAAATCATCATTTTGCATTAAGGGACCTGATTAATGAAAAGAAATTTGGGAAATATGGAATAAAACACTATTAGGGCTATTATATCAGCAAAGAAAGTTATGGAAAGGTGCAATTAATATGGCATTTGGTGAGGTGTTAAAGTTTGTGTTCAAGTCATATTTAGGTAATGTTCTCATATTTTCCTACCATAGTCAAGTTAATAAGATTTAAATGGTTTAATTAGCCTGAGTCTTTGGATGTGTTATCATAAATTAAAACATGAATGTACATAAAATATGATGAATACATACGGAATGTTACGCTAGTCAATTGTTCCAAGAGTTTGTATCACTCGAGTGGCTTGTGTGATGACGTATCACACGAGAGGCGGAGCCTCGAGTGTGATGCAAAATAGCACAAGCCACGAGAGTGATATTCCTTTTATTATATACAACAACTAACGAAAACAGGTAGCAATTGTATTTTTTACTTTAACAAAACTGACAAAACAATGTCTAAAACGGTACGCCATAGTTTATTTAAGACGCGTATGAATACAGTTTATGTAAATTAACGCGTAAACATTCCAAATGGGAAAACACAGGTTTCCGACACGCTTACCTTAATGCCATCGTTAATTCAATGTTTATAACAATTAAGTTGACAACTTTAATCCGCTGTTTATAACAAAAAATTGAAACAATATGCACTTCCACTTCTATCTTCCATGTCTTTATCGAAACTTAGTTTAAACCACACTATTTTATTGTATTCCTATGAAATATACATTTATGCACGATAAACACACACGTAAAAATATGTTTTGAATTCGTTCGATGTTTTTAACAAATAGTTTACTGTTAAAAAACACCACATCCAACAGCAGGTCCTTAAGTTCCATAGAGTTTAGATAAAACTATTGTGTTTCGGAAATGACCTCACACGATGTTCTACGTAATATATTTCGTAATATAAAAAATATCTATTTTCGGTGCGCGTAATGTGACGTCATTAAATGGGTCGAAGTAGTCCGGCTAGTATGGTAATACGGAATCGGAAACAGCGAGTAGCGTAATACGGGATTTTTTATTTCAATGATTGATACAACCTGTATTTTGTTTAAAGCATTAAACAGGTATATAATAAAGAATTGTATGAACTGGACTTAGGAGCAATCAATTTCACTTTTACAATGTAGATGAGGGGATAGTATACTGGATTCACTGTTGACATCTGTCCAGCTATATCTCTCTCAGAGACACAAAAACTTGTCAGACAGATTTCACCTACTATTTGCAACCCTTAACATTTAAGTTGCTTGCATTTATTCTTTTGATATATAGTTGTGCAATCAATTTTTACGTACACATGTTAAACACTGCTTAAGCTCCTTTTTTACTTTAATTATCTAATCCTGTTTATATAACAACATGCAGCATCAGGTTTTTATCACTCACGTGACAGGCTCTAGTTATGGACTGTGAATACATGTGACAGACTCTAGTTATGGACTGTGAATACATGTGACAGGCTCTAGTTATGGACTGTGAATACATGTGACAGGCTCTAGTTATGGACTGTGAATACACGTGACAGGCTCTAGTTATGGACTGTGAATACATTGTAATCATTTCTTTTACAGATGAATGAAGCATTCATTGACACAAAGAAAATGCCAATCATTCGAAAGCAAGTGAGACCTAGGGAAACACAGGGCCCTTTTGAGTCAAGAAAGTATGTGTTTTGTTATACGTGCATCAACCAAATATCACTTGAGAAATATCAGTATGTTGTGCATAATGATGTGGTTTCTGTGTGGTTAAGTGAGAAAACAAAACCCAAAATAAATTATCTTTCTGTCCAATTCATAAAAATAATCTGTTATAACTAAAGTAAACTATTATTATCTAATTTATTATCTGGTCAAAGACTAAAAATAATCACTTTACTGTTCGTTTGGCAATGTTTGCAGAAAATGTGTTTGTGCTGCTTAACTTCAAGATATTTCTCTTTTTAGCTCACCTGAGCGCAATGTGCTCATGGGGAGCTTTTTTGATCGCCTTTTGTCCGTTGTCCGTTGTTCGGCATCAATATTTGCCTTGTTAACACTCTAGAGGCCACATTTATTATCCAATCTTCATGAAATTTGGTCAGAAAATTGATCTCAATAATATCTTGGATGAGTTCAAAAATGGTAATGTTTGCTTGAAAAACATGGCTGCCAAGGGGCAGGGCATTTTTCCTTATATGGCTATAGTAAAATCTTGTTAACACTCGAGAGGCCACATTTATTGTCCGATCTTCATTAAACTTGGTCAGAAGATTTATCCCAAAAATATCTTGGATGAGTTCGAAAATTGTTTTGGTTGCTTGAAAAACATGGCCACAAGGGGGCGGGGCATTTTTCCGTATATGGCTATATATGGCTTTAGTAAAACCTTGTTAACACTCTAGAGGCAACATTTATTTCCAATCTTCATGAAATTTGGTCAGAAGATTGATCTCAATGATATCTTGGATGAGTTTGAAAATGATAAAGTTTGCTTGAAAAACATGGCTGCAAAGGGGCGGGGCATTTTTCCTAATATGGCTATAGTAAAATCTTGTTAACACTCTAGAGTCCACATTTATAGTCCGATCTTCATTAAACTTAAGGCTTGGCGAAATTGCTTGTCCGCCGGTCCTGACTGGCAGATTTCCATTTGGTCCGGTAGGTTCAACAAGAATATCAGTCCTGGTGACCGGCAAAATGTGAAATGAATGCAAACAAATAATATTTTTTTCAATGTTAAAAATTTGAAGAGCAAACCCCTTACTACATCATGAAAATGAAATCGCTCATTGTTTTGATGTTTTCAATAAGTTTGTTGCGTACAATTAGCAAATCCAACTGGTTACACAACACCTACTTCAAACTCAGTCGCAAAATCGGCAACTGCGTTCTAACAAAAAAGATCTTGGTAGCTTTGACATATTTTTCGAGTTGATAAGGACAAGAAAATATGAATTTCTGTATGAAGCATGACTTTAAAAAGGTTGTTTATTAAATATAAACAATGTTCTAGTGATATCTTTATAACATGCACTCGTCATAGGTCTCAAACAAGTTATCATTTAAAATTGTACAAGTTAATGTCCGTTAACAGCAATTTTATTTTCCATACTTCCTCCTTTCTTTAGTTTACATTGTTATAATGCCTAAATGGATATCATTGGTCAGTTAAATAAAGTTTGACCAATAAGATGCCCTGTTACATATTTCGTTGGATGATCATCATTATTTATGTTAATGTACATAGTTGTGTTGGTTTTATATGGCTTCATGAATCTTCATGAAACTTTGTCAGAATATTCGTTTAAATGATATCTTGGATGTGAATGAAAATGATTCTGGTCTGTTCAAAAACATGGCTGCCAGGGTGTTCACTCATCATGAAAGTTGGTAAGAACATTTTGTTCTAATGACATCTTGGGCTGCACAGAACAGGTCAGTTCCTTTGAATCTCAGGTGAGCGACTTTGGGCCTTTCAGGCCCTCTTGTTGTCAAGTAAGATTTGAGATTTCTATGTAAGATGTTTTAACTGTTTTGTGCACTGTAGATTATGGGAGAATGTGACACATAATCTCAAGATTGATAACGTGGAGAAGGCCACAGAACACAAGCAGGCATTAGAGCACAGGCAACGGGAGGAGGCCAAAGAAAGGAAAGAAAAGGGACTCAAAGTTGAGACCAAGGTACAAGAGTAGGTAGTGCTTAGGGAAGGAAACCAAGAAATATGTGCATGAATACTGGAAGATTTTTGCAAAGAGACGGTTTAAATGTATGTTAAAACTTCATTTAAAAAATATAATTATTACATACTTGTTTCATTAGAGAATTTATTAAACTTTATCACATTTTAAAATAGACAAATAATTAGTCACAGAACACTGGCTTCTTTAAATACATATTACACAATAGTAAAGAAAACAAAAAGTACTACTTAACAAGAAGACATACAATATAATCACTTTTATAACCAAAATGACACCAGTGTAGCTCCAATCCAGCCTGCGCATTCAGGCAGATTGGTCAGAAGTTACCATGTCCGCTATAAAGTCCTGTAGTAGGCACATGACTCAACATTTGGGTATATGGCTGGAGAGAAATAGTTGGAGCTACACTGTTAGGATGTGTCATAAGGCCAATTATTGCATGATGCAGCTCATATATGAGCCTTGCTGTGGTAAAACGTGGCTTAATGCATGTGTGTGAAGTGTTGTCTCCAATTAGCCTGTACAATATTCACAGGCTAATCTGGGACATAACTTTTACTTAAACTGGATTATCTCTAACAAGAGACTTCCTTTAAAAAAATAACAAAATAAAAGTGTCATCCCTGATTTGCCTGCGGACTGCACAGGCTAATCTGGGACGACACTTTACGCACATGAATTAAGCCCAGTTTTCTCAGAACAAGACATATATATTCTTTTTTTTCAGCACTTCCACGAGGAAGGTGAACACTGGGTGTGCGATAGGCCTCTCATATATATATTGTTTGTTTTCAGCACTTCCACAAGGAAGGTGAACACTGGGTGTACGATAGGCCTCTCATATATATATTGTTTGTTTTCAGCACTTCCTTGAGGAAGGTGAACACTGGGTGTACTATAGGCCTCTCATATATATATTGTTTGTTTTCAGCACTTCCACAAGGAAGGTGAACACTGGGTGTACGATAGCCCTCTCATATATATATTGTTTGTTTTCAGCACTTCCACAAGGAAGGTGAACACTGGGTGTACGATAGCCCTCTCATATATATATTGTTTGTTTTCAGCACTTCCACGAGGAAGGTGAACACTGGGTGTATGATAGGCCTCTCATATATATATTGTTTGTTTTCAGCACTTCCACAAGGAAGGTGAACACTGGGTGTACGATAGGCCTCTCATATATATATTGTTTGTTTTCAGCAATTACACAAGGAAGGTAAACACTGGGTGTACGATAGGCCTCTCATATATATATTGTTTGTTTTCAGCACTTCCACGAGGAAGGTGAACACTGGGTGTACGATAGACCTCTCATATATGTATTGTTTGTTTTCAGCACTTCCACGAGGAAGGTGAACACTGGATGTACGATAGACCTCTCATATATGTATTGTTTGTTTTCAGCACTTCCACGAGGAAGGTGAACACTGGGTGTACGATAGACCTCTCATTAAACGTCTCAAAGTCACAAACTCTGGCACCTCCGTTAGCTGAGATGCACTGCCTCATAGCTGTGATACACCTACCTGCGTCTGTGTTCATGAACTTGTATTCATAATTGTTCACTTGGGAAAGATATTTCATTGTTTTAAACTACTGCAATCGGCACTTGTTGTTTAACATCATACAAAATACAAAAGTTCTTCCTATTTTTGCCAAAAGTAACTTTTTAATTATCAAGCTATTGTTAAAGAATTTGCCTATTAGTTTAAACCTATTTATGTCAGTTAGCTTGCATCAACAGCCTGAGGCTTATTGAAATGCTCTCCTATCAGTTTTGACCTGTTAATTCATGCTCGTCAAAGATGGGCTTATATTTCAGTTGCAAATATAAATTGTTATGTCTCAGTGATCATGAGCTGTAGGAAGCAAAGGAAGTTGTATAGTTAGTTCATATTATGCATTTGTGCAGGTACAATAGTGTTTAATCTAGAAGGGCAGAGGTGCATGGCGCATGACTTAAAAAAGGCATTTGGCACGGCGATTCTCTTACAAAGGGCACATTGGGTGTTTCCAACTTGTTGAAACTTTTAATCACAGCTCAAAACTTGGATTTATACATTTTAAATGTCATTTTTGTGAAAAATTCACGCGAACTGTATTCTTAAAATACACATCTATTGTGTTGACATGTGCATTTATTATTATATTTTTTGGAAAACATTCAAATTGAATGCATAACACGAAAATGTAACTGATCATGGCAGCTCTAAACTTAAACTTTCCAGATGTTTATGACTAGTGTGCATCAGATTTGCACAATGACGTCACATTCATATTGAATGCTCTCGTCTTTTTCAGATGAAAAGGTTAAA
The DNA here is from genome assembly GCF_020536995.1 of Dreissena polymorpha. Classification (NCBI taxonomy): domain Eukaryota; kingdom Metazoa; phylum Mollusca; class Bivalvia; order Myida; family Dreissenidae; genus Dreissena; species Dreissena polymorpha. The sequence continues at coordinate 74,516,385 of NC_068366.1, forward strand.
TGAACCAGGGACGTATACAAACACACGTGTTTGTATACGTCCCTGAATGAACTAAATAACATGTGTTTCGTAATGCCTTTAATAAATGCCACTTTTTAACTATAAATCATGTCTGTATTCATAAATTAATGATACATTGAACAAAGAAAGTTTGAAACAGCCTGAAATATCCACGTGTTCCTCATGACGATGAGAGTCAAACGAACGGCGGTACATGTTTGAATAACAATACGTAACGTCATTGATTTAGGTAAATTTTATTTGTACCTCATGTAAGTGAGCGAAAAAAACATAAGCGAGAACTGAATAACAACTATTGCTGGTTTATTTTAGATAAATAGTCATGCGCCAGAAGTTTGGGTCGTCGTTGTTTGTCATTTAGAAACCTGACTATCATTAATTCGTCGACACAAAACCCACGCCGTTTTCTTAAGAACACACTCCTTTTTCTGATTGGCTTCCATTGAAAATGCCGCTTTGGTAATCAAAATGACGTATGCATCACAAAAATGCCTGGCGGAGATAAAATGTCGTATTTGGAGCTTATACCAACTCGCGCAATTAACTGCTATGGGATGATAATTGATTTTTACAGCTTTTTTGGGGTAATAGGCCCTCTTTTATTGCATCATACGCAGTCATGCATTAATATGCACGTCTTGGGGACACCGAGATAACACGCAATTGCAAAAGCAGATAAGACTTGATACATATTGATCTAGATAAAAGGGCACATGGCGCTAATTGACTTTGAAAGGGGCAGTGTGGCGCTCCGAACAAAGAGGCATGGCGGGGCGCCACTCTGATTTGGCCTGGATAAAACACTATACAAAGAGATAATTTAACTCTTTTGCCCTATATGCCTTGAAGCTTCTGTGAAGGAGTTAAATGTGAGAATAATAACCTGTATATAATTACTGAATGGACAACTGTAATACGAGATTTTACAGACTCGGGTGTGTTTTTTAATGATTAAAAGGAATTTATTCAAGGTCTAAAAACTTGTAAATGCTGTTGGCTTTCATGCAAAACGATCATAACTATGAATGCAATAAAATACTCTTAAATTTTATGCTTACAACACTTAGAGTTTACAGTGTTTGATTGATTATTTTTTAAGTAAAAAAAATACCACTGCCTCATTATTGATGGTTAGCTGTGGGGACTATTTCAACAAATGCAAATAACAAAAATATTGTATTGTCTTTTTGCAACACTGCTCTAGACGAAAACAACATTTATCATACCCCCACAAACAAAGTTTAGGGGGGTATATATGAGTGGGCTTGTCGGTCGGTCTGTCAGTTGGTCTGTCGGTCCGTATTTAGTGTCTGCTCTCTAATTTAAGTTGTTTTCATCAGATCTTAACCAAACTTGGTCAGATGTTGTATCAAGATGATGTCAATGTCAAGTTCGAATATGGGTACATGCCGGATTAAAAACTAGGTCACAGGGTCACTTAGTGCTTTTTAAACATTGAGCATGGTGTCCACTCTCTAATTCAAGTAGTTTATATCTGAGCTTCACCAAACTTGGTCAGAAGTTGTATCTAGATGATGTCTAGGCCAAGTTTGAACATGGGTCATTGCAAGTCAAAAACTAGGTCACGGGGTCACTTAGTGCGTTTTAAATATTGATCATGGTGTCCGCTGTTTTTTGTGAAGACAACATGCAAAATATTCTGTGTCTGACTGTTAATGCAGCATCTATGGCAAAGCTCTAGTTTTTTTGCATTTGTTGTCCTGTGTTAAATACTTTAAGACTAGGCTTGGATAGCAGCAACGTTCACCGTTTAGTGTTACAATTAATAGCCTCAAATAGGCAGTGCAAGTTCTTGATTACTTATCAAACGTTTTATTGTTTGCAATGTCTGGAATGCTTGTAGGTGCTTTATATAATATAATTGTTACATTTTGGTTAGTGTTTGTGTTTGATTGTTCATGTTGAAAAGCAATAGATATTACTGAGTGAAATCTCATATTTGTCTGTACCCGTGTTTCAAGTTTGTTGAACGTGAATTATATGTGAAATTTTGCAAGCATAAAAGTAACATGGGCATTTTCAATATCATAAACAATTCAAAAACTCAAGGTCATTGAAACCTTACCTAAGGAACACACTATTGCCAGAACACAATGCAGATGTTATCCTATACACCTCTGCAACTCTCAATCGATGTTTGCTTTGTACAACCATTCACTTTTGTCTGATTCATCATAGTATTTATATGATTTGTTGGTAGTAATATCATGGAAACAAATAATCAAATTTACATTAATTTGGTCTAAAACTACCATGTGATTGAGATGAAAAATACAATTAAACCATGCAGAAGCTTTCACTTATGCAGGAAGTCCAAATTCTTGGTTTACAAAAATTGACATGTTTTGTCTTAATATAAGTACCTCTTCTTACAAAGTCTTGATACTTGCATGGATAGTACCTCTTCTTACAAAGTCTTGATACTTGCATGGATAGTACCTCTTCTTACAGAGTATTGATACTTGCATGGATAGTACCTCTTCTTACAAAGTCTTGATACTTGCATGGATAGTACCTCTTCTTACAGAGTATTGATACTTGCATGGATAGTACCTCTTCTTACAAAGTCTTGATACTTGCATGGATAGTACCTCTTCTTACAAAGTCTTGATACTTGCATGGATAGTACCTCTTCTTACAAAATCTTGATACTTGCATGGATAGTACCTCTTCTTACAAAGTATTGATACTTGCATGGATAGTACCTCTTCTTACAAAGTATTGATACTTGCATGGATAGTACCTCTTCTTACAAAGTATTGATACTTGCATGGATAGTACCTCTTCTTACAAAGTATTGATACTTGCATGGATAGTACCTCTTTTTACAGAGTATTGATACTTGCATGATGATATTGATGACAACAATCAACACAACCTCATCATTTGACCTCATCTGAACATTATCCTACTTTTTTACTCGGGGGGGGGGACCATTTCATAAGGTCCAAATCCTTGGTTAACCTTGAAATGCCACTTTTCATTCAACATCAATTTTGTTTCCTAAAAATCTTTGATATTTGCAGGGATGATTCTTTTGAACACTATCAACACACCCACATCACATGACCTCATCATGACCTTGACATTGACCTTCTATTGGACTGAGACTTGCTAACGGGCCAATGACTCAATACTGTAAGGCTTCCACTAAGGGCACATGTGTTTATCTAACACAGCATTAGTTTAATCTAGTCACAATCATAAATGTGCCGTAAACAAGTGTTTATTCTCTACCAACTATATAAATAACAATATAAACTTCTTGTCATTCGTTGCATAAGCCAAACGTTTTTTCCTAGGCTTACCTCGTTCAATTGACGTGTGTTCAAGTTATTTTTAATTTTCACTGAATACTTTGCCTGTCTCATACTGTATTAACAGATATTGCTTTATAAAATATTATTACATACATGTATTGACATAATTTGTGTTCTGTGAAAACATTTATAAAAGTTCACTTTGTTGTATAAAATAAGTGGTATGTAAATAATTGACGAAAAAGAAATCAAGTAGCTTAAATACTCAGTTTTTACCAGTTTCCCATATTGTTTTAAATGTTTGACTTTGTTGGTTGATTTTTTTACACTATTAACTGCCTCCTGTTTAAAGGGTATTATGTTTTCTGTTATAAGCCCCAGTTAATATAAAAGAAACTACAGAGATTGCTTCTTGTGTACATCTAACCAAACAATATGAAAAATGCGTCGTGATAAATTGAAATATTTTTGCTCACTGTTATTTATCATTGTATTTTATGTACAACTGATAGCTGGTGATTCGAAGGCAGAAAATCAAAAAGATAAAAAATATTGTTTAGCATCCCTTGAAAGTTAAGTAAGATCTGTTTTCTCAGTCTTTATGATAATGTATTTGTTTCTTGACTGATTAATGTGAATAGCAAAATTATTCTACACATGACTGTCGGTAATTTAATGAAGTCTTCATTGCCCTACAGTTCTGTGCATTTTTAATTATGTAAAACAAATGTTTCAACATGCATTTTCTTTAATAAATTAATTTTCCCGTATTTTATCTCTTGAAACTGTTATTATTTATGAATTCACATGCTGTTTCACTTTTCAAGTATGTGTTTGGAACCTTGATGC